>NC_068433.1:30689131-30984131 GCF_023373465.1 Oncorhynchus keta | reverse complement strand
CACAAGAAAGGCCCAGAGTTACCTCTGCTACAGAGGATAAGTTCATTAGAGTTACCAGCCTCAGACATTGCAACCCAAATAAATGCTTCACAGAGTTCAAGTAACAGACACATCTCAACATCAACTGTTCAGAGGAGTCTGGGTGAATCAGGCCTTCATGGTTGATTACTGCAAAGAAACCACCACTAAAGGACATCAATAAGAAGAAGAGACTTGCTTGGGCCAAAAGACTTGAGCGATGGGCATTAGACAGGTAGAAATGTGTCCTTTGTTTTGGAGTCCAAATTTGAGATTGTTGGTTCCAACTGCCGTGTCTTTGTGAGATGCAGAGTAGGTGAACGGATGATCTCTACATGTGTGGTTCCCACCGTGAAGCATGGAGGAGGAGGTGTGATGGCGTGGGAGTGCTTTGCTGGTGACACTGTCTGTGATGTATTTAGGGCACACTTAACCAGCATGGCTACCACAGCATTCTGAAGCAATACGCCATCCCATCTGGTTTGCTCTTAGTGGGACTATCATTTGTTTTTCAACAGGTCAATGAACCAAAACACACCTCCAGGCTGTATAAGGGCTATTTGACCAAGAAAGAGAGTGATGGAGTGCAGCATCAGATCGACTGGCCTCCACAATCACCTAACCTCAACCCAACTGAGATGGTTTGGGATGAGTTGGACCACAGAGTGAAGGAAAGGCCACCAACAAGGGCTCAGCATATGTGGGAACTCCTTCAAGACTGTTGAAAAAGCATTCCTCATGAAGCTGGTTGAGAGAACGCCAAGAGTGTGCAAAGCTGTCATCGAGGCAAAGGGTGGCTACTTTGAAGAATCTAAAATACAAGATGTATTTTGATTTTGTTTAATCCTTTTTTGTTTACTACATGATTCCATCTGTGTTATTTCATAGTTTTGATGTCTTCACTATTATTTCTACAATGTAGAAAATAGTAAAAATAAAGAAAAACCCTAGAATGAGTAGGTGTGTCCAAACTTTGGCTGGTACTGTACATATTTCAAGAAACAAACAAAGTCGTTGATTCTGAATATATAATTGTCTTAGTCATGGCAGGCTTTGGTAAGAGCCATTGAAGATTGAAAGTCTGAATATTTTTCTCTCTCCAAATTTCCCCACAAAAAAAAAACAGCTTGTAGATTTTTGTCCATCCTCCGCTGATTCAGAATATATCGTTATCATAGTCATGGCACGCTTTATGTAAGAGCTATTGAAGATTGAAATCAGAAATCATATATATATTTTTTTAAAGTATGGATTATTCTCCATCCATCCCTGATTCAGAATATGCCATCTTCATATTTATGGCATGCTTGGTTCAATAGCTATTTAGAAGAGAAAACCGAATAACCACCGAATATCCGATTTAAAACTAATTTCACCTTGGTCAAACTATTCCTAAAGATTATCATTACCTAAAGGTTTGTATTTGAGAAAACAAATACATCTAATGATTATATAGGCCTTGGCCTGTAATATATCCCAAAATAGTCCTAATTAATAACAATATCAAGGTAGACTACTACTGCAGAAGGGTTGTACATCTGTACTTTTTTACTTGTATCACTTACTCACCCATTTTTCTACTTCGGGTGATAGTCTCAATTTTTACCGGATCATGGTGATGATGCTTGTGGTCATCTGCTGAAAGCTTTCTCCGGTAACGGCGACTCGTGTCAACTCCGTTACCCACCGCCACGGGGACCGGTTCTACCTCCTGTTCCGCATTTGACATCTTCGATCAAATAGTTTCCCACTTCTCCATGTAACCTTAGCGGCTCTACCGAAAACTCCGCGATCGACAGTGGATCACGCGCCACCGCGCCCTCCTTGCGCCTCACGCGCACTATCCACGCAAAACGCATAAGGGCTCATAAACTTTTACTATCCCGTCGAATATAACATGAAACGTTTGAGTAAACCCCACACGTAGAGATGTACTGTCATAGAATAATAGCAATGTGGTGTTGTCAACTTGTTACTTACGGTATTCTAAAGTTATATATTTAGAGAAAATCGCTGTTTCGCTTATAGATTTCCCAACATCATCAGAATTGTCACGTCCTTTCCTGTGACGTTTGGCTCATGAGACACTCCAGTTCACTGTGTCACAGGTGCGGAGAAAGTGCACTGAACAGGTTAATAATTCCTGACTAAACAAATAACGTTTCATTATTTTCCAAAATCCACAGCGCTGATTGTTCTGTCAACAGACACTGGAATTCCCAGTTTTAAATATTGGCCCGTGGGAAAGATGTAATTTATTTTCTCAATCCTCAAATGCATTTTTCCAGAATTTTGAGTTTCTGGTGTTTTATACCAAAAAAATCCAGCTCTCTGACTGTATAGTGTCATTTATGATTCCTTGGTATCTCAGCTATTTCACATTCTGAATCTGATACTACAGTAAACTAGTCAGAATCAAATAATATCAAATTGTATCGGTCACACACATATTTAGCAGATGTTATTGCGGATGCAGCGTAGCGAAATGCTTGTACGCACGCACGCATGCACACACGTACACACACGAGAAAATGTGTAAATCCAAATGTATTACGCGTTATCCGAATCTAAGAATGTTTAACACTTGCATAGACCTATTGATACAATTTATAATTCCAATTCCTGTATAGCCTATAGGCCTAGCCATTGCATCATTTGAAAATTTCCACAGTGTCTCCTGCATGTCCTTTGCCAAAACTAAACTCTGGCACATCATAGGAAACATCAGCGTTTCCCTTTCCTCTTCTATATCAGCCTGGAGTTAACACTTAGTATAGTCAGTCTGCTGTAGGTTTACACTACAGCGCTATAGAGTCCAACTGACTGAAAAGAATGACCCAAACGTTCCATTAGTATCTGTAGTATTAAATGTGGTTTCAATCACTTTTCGCATAAAAACACACAATAATAGCCCATAACACAATAACAAAATATGTAATCAATGCAACATAATATTTAAAAAATGTCTAAGCTTACTTAAAAAAAAACACGTTTTTTTTATGAAAGAAATACTTTGTGATATGCATGTTTTCTTTCTGAAAAAGTCGCGTGTTTAGTTTTGCTGTTTACCAGGAAATATTAACCTACCTTAAAAAAATAGAACACATGGTAGATATCAATTATGACATCAGGGTTCCATCATAATTGAGTTCTATGATGTATCCGAATTTTCACATGATTCCCTGGGAAACAGAACCAAACATTAGACTGGAATGCATTTTTCACCAAATATATGCAAATCATTTCAGAACTCAAACATTACTTTCAATGAGCAGAGAGAGGTGTGTGAGTTACAATGACATCCAAACTTTTTCAAACCCCCATCCTTCACCAAGAAATGGATCTACGAAGTGGTAAGACTACAAACTGTTAAATGATTAAAATATTGTGAATGTATTTCCATAAAAGGTTTACTATAAAGAAGGTTTATTTGCTTGAATGTGTCTTTTTCTCTGTAATTTACAAATAAGTCAGCATACATTTCCAAGTACTGGCCTGATGACCCAAATGGCACCCTATTCCCTATGCAGTGCACAACTTTTGACCAGGGATAGGGTTCTGTTCAAAAGTAGTGTACTATGTGGCGAACAGTGTTCAATTTCTCTAGTCACAAGTAGTGTGCACTTTGTAGGGAATAAGGTGCAACTTCTCTGGTCAAAAGTAGTGGACTATGTAGAGAATAGGCTGCTGCTTCTGCTTACTTCTGTCTGTCTTCCCTCCACAGTGTATTTTGATGAGGTATTTAGCATTGAGGAGCATGACCAGTCGTCTGGCAGGGCCAAATGGTGCTACTCCATACCCGATGACCCTGAGGCAAACCTGGGAGGCACCTCTAGAGTCCCCGACCACCTCCAGGCTGGTTTCCTCTACCATGTCTCCGTCCTCCAGGATCTGACTGAGGGAACAGACGACCAGGGCTTCCAGAGCTACCAATGTGGCCTGTGTCGGCTGCCCCTTCCCAGCCTTGCTTCCCTCCAGGCCCACCTCTTGGTCAGCTGGACCCACAGCACAGGCTGTAACCGCCTCTACAGTGACATGATCAGGCTGTGTCCGTCTCCTCCTCCTCCATTGGTGCATGTATCTGAGGAGCCATCACCGTCTTCCCCCAGCCATGTCCACAATAACCAGCAGGACCAGGAGGCTGATAGGGCCTGTCATCTCTACTCCATCCCCAATGACCTTGAGGCGAAACTGGGATCGCGGCGAGGCAGATGCACTGACCACCTCCAGGCCGACTTCGTCCGCTATGTCTCCAGCCAGGTCTATGTGTGTTGTATGTGTGTGTTGTGTGTGTGTGTATAGTGTATGTGTGTGGAGGAAGGGGGAGAATTGAGCAGAAGACACATTTCTGTTGTTTACTGAAATATATGGACAATAAAGTTGTATTGTATTTTATTGTAGGCCTCCAATAACAGTCCAGGCTACCACCGGGGCTACCAGGGCTCTGAGGGCTACCAGTGTGCCCTGTGTCAGCTGCCCTTCCCAAGCCTGGCCTGCCTCCAGGCCCACCTTCTAGACAGCTGGGAAGACAGGCAGGCCTGTAGTTTCCTCTACAGCCAGATGATCAGGCGTTGTCCCTCTCTTCCTCCTCCTATGGTGGTGAAACAAGTGCTGCGCATCACTGACTCCTCCTGCTCATCCACTGTTTCAGTCACAAAGAAACTTCCAAGACGCCATGCAGAGCACCTTCATCCATACTTGCCTTCCACTTCATCATCCTCAGTCTCAGCCACTGTGGCATCTTCATCATCCAGGCACCATGAGCATGTACTGTCTCCAGTCCTGCCTACCTCCTCCTCCTCCACCTCAGCCATACCCTCGAGAAAGAGAAGGAGAGAAAACGACGTGAGCTCGAGAGGGGCCCCCAGGAGCCCCAGCCTCCACTCCAGCTTTAACACTCTGCCTCGGGGAGACGAGAGCCAGCAGGCTGGCTCCTCCTTGATGAGACCCATGGATAACCTCCAGAGCTACCTCCCTCGGCCCTACTGTTCCCAGCCCAGCCACAGTACACTGTCTTGGGGGGAGGAGAGCCATCAGGCAGGCCCCAGCAAGAGACACAGAAAGCTGGAAGCCACCACACAGGGATACCCTGGACCCAACTGCACAGCAAGCAGGCGAACGACGTGCAAGACAAAGTGCAAGATGGTACAGAGGAAAGCCCTTGTGTATCCTCATGAAGTTGGCCCCAGCGATATGCCCAGGGCTAGACCTACATTGTGAAGATGAATAGGTCATTAAGTAATGTTTTTTTAGGTTCTGGTGTGTTTTCAGTCCACTGTTGACTTGTTTTTTACTTAAGTGTGCATGACTATTATCTATGTAAGGTTTGGGTCAATTCAATTCCAATTTTTTCTTATAGGAGGCAATGACGTAAATGTGATTTGATTCAGGAATTTTTGTTTAATTCCTCAATATCTATGCACCATTTGGTACCATGTAGTTATGAATTGGGGTTAGAAATAAGGAATACCTGTTGATATCATGTTATTTCATGATAAATGCTACACACTTAGGACAGCCAAATAACCCTTTTGGAACCCTGTGGTTGTAAACACTATATAAAATAGTACCGTAAAATAAAGTTACCACATAGCCAATTTATGCGAATCCTATATAAAAAAAATAAATAATCTCCAATGAATTTATTTGCTCTGCATCTGATGAATTTAAATAAAATTTAAAAGAAACATCATACATGTTTTTGTGCTTTATTTTGTTTAACCAAATAAATGAGTTGTAATTTGCATTTTTCAGAATCAGAAATTAAACAGAAATACCATATGTTCAAAATACTTTTTACACGTCTAATTGGGTGCCCAATACTGTACCCCAAATAATAGCCTTGACAACGCTATTAACAACGCTATTAACTATCACTAATGTCAAACTACAAATACACGTAAAATAAATAATGTTCAAGATATCAGGTAGCTACCCAATACAAAAATACCCTTGACAATACACTTTGTTTATAATTTGTCACACACACACACACACACACACACACACACACACACACACACACACACACACACACACACACACACACACACACACACACACACACACACACACACACACACACACACACACACACACACACCGTGTGACTGACACGTTCAGTCACACTGTGTTAAGTGTGTTTGGCGGTGTTTGGCTTTCTGACCTAGACACATTTAGCCAGGTAATCACCTGGTAATGCTCTTTGATGGATGGAGGGATAGACAGAGGGAGGGAGAGAGAGAAGGAGGAGAGGTATGAAGGTTGAGGAGACCTGTTGATAGTCCTGTCATTCACATTACTGCAGGAGGACCAGCTAAAGGTAAGGACACTTTCTGTCTGTAATATTTCCATTAAATATAGAGTGGAAGTGACTTTTCCTTACAGATTGGTTGATTTCCTACACCTTGACTGTGTATGTGTACATGTCCCTAAAGTAGGTTACAGTAAAAATATATATATACATTGTAATATACACCGGATAGTTGCAGTGAAATGTGTTGTTTTACAAGGTCAGCCATAACACCCCTGGAGCAAATTAGGGTTAAGTGCTTTGCTCAAGGGCACATCCAATCTTTCACTTTGCCCGCTCAGGTATTCAAACCAGCGATCTGTCAGTTACTGGCCAAACGCTCTAACCACTATGCTACCTATTTTCACAGTGTGTTGGGTATGCTTTGCAAACCGTGACACCTGGCAATATCAGTTTCTGAGAATGTAGTTATCAACACACACATACACGCACACACACACACACGCACACACACACGCACGCACACACCCACTTATCTATGTATTAATTTTATTTCAGGATGTCTAAGACCCCGTCCACCACGTCTGCAGCCTCTGTAACGTCTGCAGCCTCTGTAACCTCTACAGACAGGTAAGATCAACGTCTACTTTTGAGACTGGAGAACTCGATTGACCATGATGGGCACAATAGAGTTATTGAGAGACATTGGCGCCGTACACAGTCAGTTTGTAAAAGTGATATTGTTGACTCAATGGTTGTGATTTACCTGACGTGTTTGTGATGCCCTAAAATATCGACAAAACCATCAAGCGGCGTCTCCACAATACTTGTATGAAAATTTTTTAGCAGAAAAATTCTATTGTATCACAACTATTAGTTGTAAAACTTGAACATGTACGAAGCCATTGAGAGATGATCCTATTTGTGTGGCGTCGCCACGTTTATTAAGGTGTCAAGATAGCTCTTGCCAATGCCTCAAATATTGTGAACACCTGGTGCCTCTTGGCTCATGTTCTGTAGCAAAGGTGGCAAATCCCGGAAGACTTCGTCCTCGAGTTCGGAGTCGGCTCCCAAGAAGGTGTCTAAGAAAGAGCAGAAGAGGAAAGACATGGAGAAGATACACACCACCCTGCTCAGCAGCGTGTTTGGAGCGGTACGCCCCCCACACACACTCAGTTTTTATTGAAACTTCATTTAACTAGGCAAGTCAGTTAAGAACAAATTATTTTTTACAATGATGGCCTACACCGGCCGAACCCGGACGACACTGGGCCAATTGTGCACCATCCTATGGGACTTCCAATCACAGCCGGTTGTTATACAGCCTGGATTCGAACCAGGGTGTCTGTAGTGATGCCTCTAGCATTGAGATGCAGTGCTTAAGACCGCTGCGCCGCTCGGGAGCCCACACACACACACGCACACATTAAAGTTACTTTCACCTCTTGAGCTATAACCCTTAGTAGCGACATGCTAGGCTAACTACAGTCCGGTGTTTTTTTTCTTCACACGGGGACATTGATATGCATGCAAAGGAATGAGAAGTCATAGAAGCTACAACGTTCGCTAAGCTCCTGATCTTTGCATGCTGTGTGTGTGAGTGGGTGCCTGTGCATTCGTGCCTGCCTATCTGCTTGCCTACCTGCGTGTGCCTGTGTGTGTGTGCCTTCCTGCCTGCATTTGTGTGTGTGTGTAGGTAATAACTCTCTAAGACACACACACACACACACACACACACACACACACACACACACACACACACACACACACACACACACACACCGTGTGACTGACACGTTCAGTCACACTGTGTTAAGTGTGTTTGGCGGTGTTTGGCTTTCTGACCTAGACACATTTAGCCAGGTAATCACCTGGTAATGCTCTTTGATGGATGGAGGGATAGACAGAGGGAGGGAGAGAGAAGGAGGAGAGGTATGAAGGTTGAGGAGACCTGTTGATAGTCCTGTCATTCACATTACTGCAGGAGGACCAGCTAAAGGTAAGGACACTTTCTGTCTGTAATATTTCCATTAAATATAGAGTGGAAGTGACTTTTCCTTACAGATTGGTTGATTTCCTACACCTTGACTGTGTATGTGTACATGTCCCTAAAGTAGGTTACAGTAAAAATATATATATACATTGTAATATACACCGGATAGTTGCAGTGAAATGTGTTGTTTTACAAGGTCAGCCATAACACCCCTGGAGCAAATTAGGGTTAAGTGCTTTGCTCAAGGGCACATCCAATCTTTCACTTTGCCCGCTCAGGTATTCAAACCAGCGATCTGTCAGTTACTGGCCAAACGCTCTAACCACTATGCTACCTATTTTCACAGTGTGTTGGGTATGCTTTGCAAACCGTGACACCTGGCAATATCAGTTTCTGAGAATGTAGTTATCAACACACACATACACGCACACACACACACACACGCACACACACACGCACGCACACACCCACTTATCTATGTATTAATTTTATTTCAGGATGTCTAAGACCCCGTCCACCACGTCTGCAGCCTCTGTAACGTCTGCAGCCTCTGTAACCTCTACAGACAGGTAAGATCAACGTCTACTTTTGAGACTGGAGAACTCGATTGACCATGATGGGCACAATAGAGTTATTGAGAGACATTGGCGCCGTACACAGTCAGTTTGTAAAAGTGATATTGTTGACTCAATGGTTGTGATTTACCTGACGTGTTTGTGATGCCCTAAAATATCGACAAAACCATCAAGCGGCGTCTCCACAATACTTGTATGAATATTTTTCTGCAGACAAATTCTATTGTATCACAACTATTAGTTGTAAAACTTGAACATGTACGAAGCCATTGAGAGATGATCCTATTTGTGTGGCGTCGCCACGTTTATTAAGGTGTCAAGATAGCTCTTGCCAATGCCTCAAATATTGTGAACACCTGGTGCCTCTTGGCTCATGTTCTGTAGCAAAGGTGGCAAATCCCGGAAGACTTCGTCCTCGAGTTCGGAGTCGGCTCCCAAGAAGGTGTCTAAGAAAGAGCAGAAGAGGAAAGACATGGAGAAGATACACACCACCCTGCTCAGCAGCGTGTTTGGAGCGGTACGCCCCCCACACACACTCAGTTTTTATTGAAACTTCATTTAACTAGGCAAGTCAGTTAAGAACAAATTATTTTTACAATGATGGCCTACACCGGCCGAACCCGGACGACACTGGGCCAATTGTGCACCATCCTATGGGACTTCCAATCACAGCCGGTTGTTATACAGCCTGGATTCGAACCAGGGTGTCTGTAGTGATGCCTCTAGCATTGAGATGCAGTGCTTAAGACCGCTGCGCCGCTCGGGAGCCCACACACACACACACACACATTAAAGTTACTTTCACCTCTGAGCTATAACCCTTAGTAGCGACATGCTAGGCTAACTACAGTCCGGTGTTTTTTTTCTTCACACGGGGACATTGATATGCATGCAAAGGAATGAGAAGTCATAGAAGCTACAACGTTCGCTAAGCTCCTGATCTTTGCATGCTGTGTGTGTGAGTGGGTGCCTGTGCATTCGTGCCTGCCTATCTGCTTGCCTACCTGCGTGTGCCTGTGTGTGTGTGCCTTCCTGCCTGCATTTGTGTGTGTGTGTAGGTAATAACTCTCTAAGAGACACACCACACACACACACACACACACACACACACACACACACACACACACACACACACACACACACACACACACACACACACACACACACACACACACCTTAGTTATCCTCTCCAGCTAATCCTTATAGACACAGCAGTATTATTAGATCCCTAGTGTGGCTCAGCGTCACCATTCATTAGGATTAAGGGGAAGAAGCTGCCGGAAGAGCCTCGAACACAAAGGGAAAGTTGTATGATTGTTTTAGGAACTTGTTTTGTTTGGGATATTTGTAAAGGTTTAGACCCACCAGTGACCGGTGTGATATTGACGTCTGACGTTTAATGAACAGTTTCCGCTTTTCTTACTTTGTTCCTTGACACTGTGAAACTTAGCTTGGAGACATTGATTTAGGATAGAATAATTCGGACTAGAACTTGAACTACATCTTATTGAGCATGCAGTGTGTGTAGGCTATGCGTGTAAAAACAACACGCACGTAGCCTAGTGATTAGAGCGTTGGGCCAGTAACCGAAAGGTTGCTGAATTGAATCCCTGAGCTAACAAGGTAAAAATCTGCCATTCTGCTCCTGAACAAGGCAGTAAACCCGCGGTTCGTAGGCCGGCATAGTAAATAAGAATTTGTTCTTAACTGACCTGCCTAGTTAAACAAATAAAAAACACACGTGTGAATGAGGTTGACCGGTGTCCCAAACAGAATAGAAACCATGACGATTTAATCCACCATGATCAGGAAACATCCCCACCTGTCCCCGATCCCTCACTAACTTACTACCACACCAGATCGACCTGATCCAAAAACTTCCAACCTCCTCTTACACAACTGTACACAACTAACCCTAAATCTCAAATCGCCTGTGCTAAACTTCCATCCAAAAGTACCTGCATTTGACTCTTTAAGGTGAACCCCATCCAGTATATCTGGATCCAAACACTATAATTTTACTCAAAAGGCAGACAGTGTTGTTTCTCTATGGCAGCTCCCTCACCAAAACACACCCTACATTGCCAAAAGTATGTGGACGCCTGCTCCTCGAACATCTCATTCCAAAATCATGGGCATTAATATGGAGTTGGTCCCCCCTTTGCTGTATAACAACCTCCACTCTTCTGGGAAGGATTTCCTCTAGATGTTGTAACATTTCTTACGGGGACTTGCTTCCATTCAGCCACAAGAGCATTAGTGAGGTTGGGCACTGATGTTGGGCGATTAGGCCTGGCTCATAGTCGGCATTCCAATTCATCCCAAAAGTATTCAATGTGGTTGAGGTCTCGGCTCTGTGCAGGCCAGTCAAGTTCTTCAGCACCGATCTCGACAAACCATTTCTGTATGGACCTCGCTTTGTGAACGGGGGTATTGTCATGCTGAAACAGGTAAGGGCCTTCCCCAAACTGTTACCAGAAAGTTGGAAGCACAGAATCGTCTAGAATGTCATTGTATGCTATAGCGTTAAGTTATCCCATCACTGGAACTAAGGGGCCTAGCCTGAACTATGAAAAACAGCCCCAGACCATTATTTATCCTCCACCAAACTTTACAGTTGGCACTGTAAAGGCATTCTGACAGGTAGCATTCCTCTGGCATTCACCAAACCCAGATTAGTCCATCGGACTGCCAGATGGTGAAGTGTGACTCATCACTGAAGGGAAAGCGTTTCCACTGCTCCAGAGTCCAAAGGCTGCGAGCTTTACACCACTCTAGCTGACGCTTGGCATTGCTCATGGTGATCTTAAGCTTGGCCATGCTCGGGCCATGGCAACCCATTTCATGAAGCTCCCGACGATGATGTTGGAAGATGTTGCTTCCAGAGGCAGTTTGGAACTCTATAGTGAGTGTTGCAACCAAGGATATACGATTTTTACATACCACGCGCTTTAGCACTCGGCGGTCCCATTCTGTGAGTTTGTGTGGACAATCACTTTGCGGCTGAGCCGTCGTTGCTCCTAGACTTTTCCACTTCACAATAACAGCACTTACAGTTTCCGGGGCAGCTCTAGCAGGGCAGAAATTTGATGAACTGACTTGTTGAAGAGGTGGCATCCTATGACGGTGCCACGTTGAAAGTCACTGAGCTCTTCAGTAAGGCCATTCTACTGCCAATGTTTCTCTATGGAGATTGCATGGCTGGGTGCTCGATTTTGTACACCTGTCAGCAACGGGTGTGGCTGAAATAGCCAAATCCACTCATTTGAGGGGGTGTCCACATACTTTTGTTTATATAGTGTCTCTCCTTTGCCCGTTGTCTTCCTTTAGGAGAGGGAGTTGGCCCAAGCAGAGTTGGATGGTGAGTCTTCTTATCACAGTGATATTGCACATACAATAGAATGCTTACTTACAGTAGATTGAGTAGTTGCACAACTTATTACACTGAACCCGTGTTACTCAAGTTAGGATTCAGACAGGCATTATATTTGTGAAAAGTGGGTAGCTTTGAATCATCCATAGAAATAGTTTGACTAGATTGGGGAAAAGCCCCTTAGACCACGGCAATTTGATGGTATATTCATGGGTACACTCAATATGGCAGCCAGGCCCACCCATCACGGAACGTTGACTTGAATGGCGATGTCCTTTCTGGTAATTCTATTTCTATGGTGTCATCATCACCTTCTGACCTATAACCTTTAACCTTTGGCACAGAGCTGGACTTTGCCTTCAAGGAGTTTGACTATGACTGTGACGGCTACCTGAACTACAAGGACGTAGCTGAGTGCATGAGGACCATGGGCTACATGCCCACTGAGATGGAGCTGCTGGAGATAGTGCAACAGATCAAAATGAGGAGTATGTCCATTTTAAGCTATTTTCATTTAAATGTGCCTATTGTCCAGTTCCTACCTGTGTCCTGACTGTTGATTGGCTGTCTCCCTTCAGTGGGCGGTCTGATGGACTTTGACGATTTCTGTGAGCTGATGGGTCCCAGGATAATGGGAGAGACAGCAGACATGCTGGGGCTGAAAGAGCTCAGGTCCGCCTTCTCACAGGTAGGAGACTGACACAGAGCCAAAGAGACTGAAATTGAGTGAATGATCATAAAACACAGGCCTACAAACACAGACATTATGGCCCTACACAAACTCTCATTAAAATCTCCCAGCTTCTTCATTATTGTTAGGCCCTCAGCCAATATGAACTCCCATGTTCACTTAGTCACCCACATTCTCTCCTCCTCAACATCCCTCCATCATAACTTTCCCCTCTCCTCCTCTCAGTTTGACCAGGACTCTGATGGGAAGATCAGCCAGGATGAGATGAAGGAGGCGGTGAAGAGTCTACTGGGGGAGAAACTGAAGAAAGGAGAGCTGGAAGAGATACTCAAAGAGATAGACATCAACGGAGACGGAAGCATCGACTTTGATGGTAAGGAGATAACTGTGCATAGACATACACACACATGTAAGGTCACACACACATGGAGGAAACACTCACAAACATGCAGAAACAGGTCAACACACACAGAAGTAAGATCACACACACACGCACAGACACAGACACACACACACACACACGCACACACAAACATACAATTATCTAATGCAGTGGTGCCCATACATTTTGTAGCCTCTCTCATTTCCCTCTCTTGCCATCCAGAGTTCGTCATGATTTTGTCCATTCGGTAAGTGCTGGAAGACCTGAGAAGATGCTATCATTTGTGTGTATGATCAGCTTTACGGATGAGATGTACTCCTCCATTTCCTCACTGCTCCTTTTCTCCCCACTCCGGTTCTCTCATCTATACTCTGTCACTGAGAAAATAAATATGGTGTACAATGGGCAAGATTATATTCGAAAATGTATTTGGATGAATCCGTTTGTAGACACCGATTGGCTGTATGACATCGAAATAAGATACCATTTTGATATTTTAATAAAGAATTAGAATTTCAGAATTACAACCTAGGACTTTTGAAAAACATTTATTTTTGTATAATTTTTTTTACAGTCTGCGTTTTCTAAGTACAAAATAAAGACATGGGACAGAAGAAATATCTACACATGTACAGTCGAAGTCGGAAGTTTACATACACCTTAGCCAAACACATTTAAACTCAGTTTTCACAATTCCTGACATTTAATCCAAGTAAAAATGTCCTGTTTTAGGTCAGTTAGGATGACCACTTAAGAATGTGAAATGTCAGAATAATAGTAGAGAATTATTTATTTAATATTTTATATCTTTCACCACATTCCCAGTGGGTCAGAAGTTTAAATACACTTAATTAGTATTTTTTTAAATTTTATTTTACCTTTATTTAACTAGGCAAGTCAGACAATAAGACAAATTCTTATTTTCAATGACGGCCTGGGAACAGTGGGTTAACTGCCTGTTCAGGGGCAGAACGACAGATTTGGAAGCATTGCCTTTAAATTGTTTAACTTGAGTCAAACGTTTCGAGTAGCCTTCCATAAGCTTCCCACAATAAGTTGGGTGAATTTTGGCCCATTCCTCCTGACAGAGCTGGTGTAACTGAGTCAGGTTTGTAGGCCTCCTTGCTTGCACACGCTTTTTCAGTTCTGCCCACAATATTTCTATAGGATTGAGGTCAGGGCTTTGTGATGGCAAATCCAATACTTTGACTTTGTTGTCCTTAAGCCATTTTGCCACAACTTTGGAAGTATGCTTGGGGTCATTGTCCATTTGGAAGACCCATTTGTGACCAAGCTTTAACTTCCTGACTGATGTCTTGAGATGTTGGTTCAATATATCCACATAATTTTCCACCCTCATGATGCCATCAGTCCCTCCTGCAGCAAAGCACCCCCACAACATGATGCTACCACCAAGGTGCATCACGGTTGGGATGGTGTTCTTCGGCTTGCAAGCCTCCCCCTTTTTCCTGCAAACATAATGATGGTCATTATGGCCAAACAGTTCTATTTTTGTTTCATCAGACCAGAAGACATTTCTCCAAAAAGTACGATCTTTGTCCCCATGTGCAGTTGCAAACCATAATCTGGCTTTTTTATTGCGGTTTTGGAGCAGTGGCTTCTTCCTTGCCGAGTGGCCTTTCAGGTTATGTTGATATTGGACTCGTTTTACTGTGGATATAGATACTTTTTTACCTGTTTCCTCCAGCATCTTCACAACGTCCTTTGCTGTTTTTCTGGGATTGATTTGCACTTTTGGCACCAAAGTACGTTCATCTCTAGGAGAAAGAACGCATCTCCTTCCTGAGCTGTATGACGGCTGCATGGTCCCATGATGTTAATACTTGCGTACTATTGTTTGTACAGATGAACGTGGTACCTTCAGGCATTTGGAAATTGCAACCAAGGATGAACTAGACCTGTGGAGGTCTTGACTGATTTCTTTTGATTTTCCCATGATGTCAAGCAAAGGTAGACCTTGAAATACATCCACAGGTACGCCTCCAATTGACTCAAATTATGTAAATTAGCCTATGAGAAGCTTCTAAAGCCATGACATCATTTTCTGGAATTTTCCAAGCTGTTTAAAGGCACAGTCAACTTAGTGTATGCAAACTTCTGACCCACTGGAATTGTGATAATGTGAATTGTAAGTAACATAATCTGTCTGTAAACAATTGTTGGAAAAATTACTTGTGTCATGCACAAAGTAGATGTCCTGACCGACTTGCCAAAGCTATAGTTTGTTAACAAGACATTTGTGGAGTGGTTGAAAAACGAGTTTTAATGACTCCAACCTAAACCCGTAACCTTTACTATGCAAATAACTTGACAAATTTGAAACTCTTTTTTTTTAGAACTTTATTCCTAAAATGTTGTACATACTGTATGCAATTAACCAAGGCTAAATGTTAGGTTAACAAAATGAAAATAAAATAACCCTGAAGCAAAGGAAATATAGCCTGGTCCCAGATCTGTTTGTACTGTTTAGCCAACTCCATTAGAAAATGTAGCAATAGAATTGGCAAGACAGCACAAACATATCTGGGACCAGGCGAGAGTACTCCCAGCTAGAACATAACGTTCTGAGAACCATATGTTTCTTAGTGCTTGGTGAGATTGTGGTTGTCCTATGGTTATTTTGCATACAACCTTCCCACAACTTTCTGGGAATGGAGCAGGATAGTTGCTTGGATTTGGAACATTCTCAGCACGTTTATGGAACTTGACAAAAATGTTATTTTCTTGGTATTTCATTACCTTAACAAAACATTTCAGAACATGAACAGAACATGGCTACATTGAATTAAAATGTTGGTAATGTTCTAGGAACATTCTCCAACTGGTTTGACATTGGGAATGTTCTCAAATAGTTCAGAGAATGTTAAGGAACAACGTTCTCATGTGGGAATTTCAGTACTTCAGCATAACATTTCTTTCATGTTTACTTATGGCTCTATTTAAAGTCATGTTCTCAAATTGCTCAGAGAACGTGAAGAAACAACGTTCTCCTGTGGGAATTTCAGCACTTCATTATAACATTTTCTACAGGTTTCCTCATGGTTCTATATAAAAGTAATGTCTCAGAACATTCAGAGAACATTAAGAAACAATGTTCTGTGGAAATGTAATAAACCTTTAGTAACATTCAGAGAAAGTTCTAATAATGCTATTTAAAAACACGTACATTTCATTCTTAGCATCAACAAAACCCTCTCTATTCTCTATCTTGTTAAGTGTGTTCAGGTGTGTTTGCCGTGGCCACTAATTGGCCACACCTAAACTTAATGAGTGCTTGTTTCCTTTGAAAAGGGGGTCTTTTGAATTTACTAAAATGAACAGCTTGAAAAAAACAAACATGGCATGCTAGTTTCATCCTGGTGGCGCAGAAGACTTCTGTAGCTCAGTTGGTAGAGCATGGCGCTTGTAACGCCAGGGTAGTGGGTTCGATTCCCGGGACCACCCATACGTAGAATGTATGCACACATGACTGTAAGTCGCTTTGGATAAAAGCGTCTGCTAAATGGCATATATTATTATATTATAAGACTAATTCCATGGATAAAGAACAGAAGATCATTGGTTAAAATCTCACTGACGATATATATATATTTTTCTCTTCCCATGTGTGCCATCTGTGCTTAGAGTTTAAAACAGTTAAACTAAGCTAGCAGTGTTATTAAACGTCTTATAGAAACATTCTGTGAAAGTTTGAAGTTATTCCTTATTTAATTACCTTCAAATAATCTATAATTTACGTTATCAGAACGTTAATAAACCCTCAGAGAAAAACTTTCAGTGAACCATAGTAAAACGTTCGCAGAACCTTCCTACAACCTAAAAATGGACTTTCACCCAACAGGCAAAATGTTCACCTCCGTTCTTTGAACGTTAAAAAACATTCAGTTTTACCGGTCAGAAAACGTATGGTTTCATTCCCAGAACCAACGGGAAAACGAAAACGTACATTCCCACAACTTCCAAGGAACGAAATGTGCTAGCTGGGCTGTAATTATTCTGTTTTCAGTAAAACTCCAACGATCCCGTCACTCCAACAGTAAAGCAGAGAGTATTGTCAGTTAAACACAAATACCGGTTAGCATATATTGTATTATCAAATTATGTGCACGCAATTCAGCACAATTTCCAACATAACATGCAGCGTATCTAGGGCCAGGAGTTTTTCCCGACCTAGATGACATAACCAGAAAAAAAAACTTTTGGGCCCTATAGTACAGTAATAACCTAATACTGTAGCTAGGGCCCCAAAAAATGTTCTCGGTCAGGTCACGTGGTCACTCAAAACTCCTGGTCTAAGAATACTGTATCTGCAGAAAGTCTTGTTGTCCGACACAAAATCAAAAAAAAAAAATCAATGAATTAAAAATAAATAAATTAAAACCGAGATAAGTCACATGAGTGGGAAATAGAAATAAGAAATAACAATGGCTTCTTTGCATCATCAATTCACTCGAGGGAATGTCTTAAAGTGATAGTTCAGTGATTGTAACGTATTTACTTATCCAGGTTTCCTTCCCTTGAAAGCGGTCTAATTGCCGAACTATCCCTTTAAACTATGTTTTGTAAACCTTAATGACGACAGATTCAAATAAACAGGCCTGGGTACAGTAAAGGCCTTCACACTGGAACTCTGTGTCTCAATTAACAACCGTCTCTGAGTGGAGTTAAATACTTTTTGTGCGTTGCTGATCGATAATGTATCACATAATGTATCACATATATATATATACCTTTTATATTAGTTTCCCATGAACAGACCTTGGTAAAGTTAGCCTGGCTATAACAGACCGAATGCGGCACGAAACTATTGTTGTTCACCTTTCAATCTAGTTTAACCAGGCTATTGGTAAAGGCCTTTAAAACCAACCACAGTCTCTTACAAGTTGAGTTAAATACTTTTTGTGCATTGTTGATCGATAATGCAGCTAATGCACCACATATACATTTCCATAGCTTTGTATAGCCAGAGTAGAAATTCTTTATATAGACACTGTAGCCTAATGAAAGCCACTAGCCATAGGTGAGTTTCCAAAATCCTTTGTAGCGAATGTTGACTGCTATTTCTTTCCCACAACCTGGACAAGAGAGAGAAACAGATACATCAATGTTTTCCAGTTAAGGAACGGAATTTGTCAAATTAAGCACTTTGCTGTTCAACAAGTGGTGTGAGTCTGGGTTGTCCAGAGAAACAAAGTACTGTACCATGTTATTAGCTACGGAGGCTTTGGGAAACCCATCCCATAACGAGACTAGATATTCAACAGTTCACTATGACAACTCCTCTGTGTGGCAAAGCTGTAAGGTAAGTCAGCACGAGGGTGATATTATTGAGCTTTTGATGAAAATATCATGCCATGCTGCTGCGAGTGTGTTTCATTGTCACTGTGTCACCCCACTCTCAAACACAAAATGACAAGTCTAAGTGACATATCTCTAAACCATCTCCCAATGGTCTCCCATAGCAACCCCAACAAGCGTTCTGGTTTCTCATAGCAACGCCCGCAGCAAAGTCCAGCATCCGACTACACTTAGGTATCCAAAACAAACGTGTATATATATTTTTTTACATTTGTTTTGGATAGACCTACTTAGTTGTTCCTGCCATAACCAGCACTATAGATGCACTGTTGTGCACAGTTTATCCAACTACACTTCTTTGGTGAGTTCGTCTGTGAACTCAGCCATGATGTCATGCACCCAGATGTCCCTCTCCTCCTGCGAGGTGTCGACCAGGAAGACGGTCAACTTCCTGTCCCAGGGGTGATGCGCTTCCTGTACGGCCTCCAGCTGGGCCACCAACGGCTTCTTCTCTACGTGGTTCCGGAACACGATGGAAGCCTCCTCCGACCACTGCCTCGGCTTCACTCCTATTGGTGGAGTGAGAATGTCACAGACTTACACCAAAATAATGAATACTGTACATCAGCATTGAATTCTGAAAACGATTAATATTATACAAATAAACAAGCGTTACAACAAAAGGCACACGAAAGTACCTTATAATTTCGTAAAATGGAAAGCATTTCTCCAGACAATGGCCGTGTCCGAAATCTGTGTTGCCTACTACTTACTAAAACTACATAATGTGAACTGTTCTTACTACATACTATTTAGAATGTAATGTTTAGTAAAAACGTATGTAAGCAACAAATATGAACATACTACTCATCCATAATGAGAAGGCATCATCTAATGCGCAATCGCGCTTGTTTCCAGCCATTCATACATTTCTGTAGAGCGTGTGTGTCCCCTATTCTGATTATCAGCTATTGTCAAACACACGTGGGTGTGAAAAGACGATTCTCTTCTTCAATAGTGTGCAGCGAATTTTACAAGATGGAAATCCGACAACTTTGCATTTAAAGCACACAAAATGTTCTAAATTTCACATTCTTTAAAACTTTCTAATATCCAAACAGCCTACTATTTAGATTGCAACTATGGGTATTCAGACACGACCAATGTCTATCGTTGCCACCTGAGGCCTCCCTTCTCCAAGGTTTTGAATGAATGGAATTATCAGGACGTTAAAGGAGCTTAAAGTTCCAAAGCAACATTTTTTTTTCTCAATATCAAATCATTTCTGGGTAACAAGTAAGTAAGTACCTTACTGTGATGGTTTCAATTAACATTGTAAAGAAGGAACAAAAATAGCCTCTTAGCATTTCTCAAGCAAGAATCTGGCTAGGATTGTCAGGGAGTGGGGAGGGAAAAATTGAAAAACAGCTTTTATAGGCAGATAGGTTTGGAACCCTCTTTCTTATTGGTCGATTAACTCATTTACCGCCTGGTAATGTCACCAGGCAGACCAAAACTCCATCCCATCAAAACAGGCTGAAACATCAGTCTTAAAACAACTCTTACACTAAAAGAGCATTATCATGAGTTTCCCAATTTCACAATATTATTCCAATCTCATAGTATGGAAATATATATAAAATATAGGAAGTCATGTTTTTGACTGCACTGGGCCTTTTAAGGCCCATGTGACACACTACTAAGTGAGGGTAGGGATGCTTTATTTGTGTGTTCACAACAACAACAGCAAATGGAACCCATTTTGAGGGACTTAACTATTTTTCTAACGTGTGCCAATAACAAGAACCACTTGTTGTAGATTACTTTGCTATGTTGAGGTGAATAGCAAAATCTAAGGTACATAATATGGTTGCCGGGAGGGCAACACTTCCTTAGTTACCTGCGAGTTGTGCAGTGATGCCCTGGAATGGCAGCTGTCTGAACTCCTGGATTAGTGGGCGAAGCTGGGTGCAGCTGACCAGCTCGTGTTTACCGTAGTCCAGCTCATAGACAGACACCAGGCCGTTGGTCAACACCCCCTTCACCAGCACACGGTGCCAACTGGGAGGGCACCGAGAGAGGTCAGAGGTTAGAGGTCAACTAATCAAGTTCATTCAAGTTAATCCTTAGCCCGGGGGGACCAAATAATCTAGATTATCAAATTATTGAATGCAGTCAGACTATCCTACTAGAAGCCCTACCCAAATCCCTCATACACACTTGAAATATACAGTGCCCACACATACTCCCAAGACACATTCCCAGCCTTTCCCACCCACTCCTCCCTCTTCTCACTTGTTCTCCACCTTAGCAGCGTATATCTGATTCTTCTCCACTTTGAGAGGCTTCTCCTCTGTTTTATTATAGTACAGGATCATCTCTCCCATCAGAACTACCAGCTTGTACATGTCTCTCCAGGGTTGCAGTACGAAGTGACCCGGGTGGCAGGCCACGGACACATAGATATCCATGTTGTGACCTGCAGCAGAGGCATAGATATGGAGAGTTTGGACATTAAGGTTTCAGCACTATGACGCATAGATTGTTTTGTGGCATCGATCGTTTTCAAATCAACGAACGGGAACAACAGACGACGAGGTTGGAAACAGCTTTGCGCAAAACACAAGTACTTTCATTTTCAGATAAAAAAATAAACATTATGAAGCATGTAAATATATGTCTCTGACCTGCAGGAGGGAGGTCCAGCAGCGGGGGTAGCTTAATAGGGGCGGTGGTTGAGGGAGGTGGGGGAGTTCCAGGAGGGGTGCCTGTACCCCCCGTTGGCCTGGGTCCCGAGCCAGAGTGGGCGCGTCGTAGCTGGGGCTTGGTCCCATTGGAGCTGGGAGTGGTTGTGGTTGTGGATGTGGAGGTGAGGGTGGCAGTGGAGGTACAGATGGAGGTCTTGGAAGGGCTGTGATAACACAACATCTACTTTATTGTCAATTGTCACTAAAATGTGTATTTTTCCATTATCCAAACCCCACGAGAGTCCAGCACAATGGCAGGAGACTCCATACTTTAGGAACTAGGAATAGACTGTTTTTGGAATCAACTCCTAGCCCTACCTGTGGCTGCTTAGGAAGACGTCTCCTTGGTGTTTGAAGAGGTCAGAGGCGGCCATTTGGTGGTTGAGGCTTCTCGTGGGGTCGTGGAAGTTCTTGTCGGTGAACAGGTAGACATGGACTACGCTGCGCTTGGTCTTGTCCAGCTTGGCTATCTGTGGAGGGATAGAGGGAGGGGGTGGAGAAAGAGAGAGAGAGAAATAGAATTCAGAGGATGTCATCTGTAACCCTTTCCTGTAGTCAATGACCAAAAGCACCCCTTTGGCCTCATGGGTGGAATGTTATTCACATTTTTCATAATTAATCAAGAATATTAATAAAGAATGATGAAAATCCTGTATTTCAATGTCAAACCACGTTGTTATATTTCAGTGTTCTGTGATGTATATAAAGTGTAATATTGGGATGCAAAATCAAAATTGAACACATTTCAACTCTATATCTCACATGGTACAGGTGTCTTCTTTTTTTAAGCCCATAATCATGTGTGTGAGGTGTATACTTTTGTCTCAAAATAGATTTGTTTAAGACTACCAAGAATCACTCTGTGTGACCCTGTATTAGCCTACTGCAGTAAAAGGTAACTTTAACAAGAAATTATGAAAAGGTCAGAAGTTTACATACACTTAGGTTGGAGTCATTAAAACTCGTTTTTCAACCACTCCACAAATGTCTTGTTAACAAACTATAGTTTTGGCAAATTGGTTAGGACATCTACTTTGTGCATGACACATGTCATTTTTCCAACAATTGTTTACAGACGGATAATTTCACTTATAATTCACAGTATCACAATTCCAGTGAGTCAGAAGTTTACATACACTCAGTTGACTGTGCCTTTAAACAACTTGGAAAATTCCAGAAAATTATGTCACAGCTTTAGAAACTTTTGAGTCAATTGGAGGTGTACCTGTGGATGTATTTCAAGGCACACCTTCAAACTCAGTGCCTCTTTGCTTGACATCATGGGAAAATCAAAAGAAATCAGCCAAGAACTCATTTTTCTTTTTGCAGACCTCCACAAGTCTGGTTCATCCTTGGGAACAATTTCCAAATGCCTGAAGGAACCACATTCATCTGTACAAACAATAGTACGCAAGTATAAACACCATGGGGCCATGCAGCCGTCATACCGCTCAGGAAGGAGATGCGTTGTCTTCTAGAGATTAATGCATTTTGGTGTGAAAAGTGCAAATCAATCCTAGAACAACAACAAAGGACCTTGTGAAGATGCTGGAGGAAACAGGTACAAAAGTATCTATATTCACAGTAAAACGAGTCCTATATCGACATAACCTGAAAGGCTGTGCAGCAAGGAAGAAGCCACTGCTCCAAAACCGCCATAAAAAAGCCAGACTACGGATTGCAACTGCACATGGGGACAAAGATCATACTTTTTGGAGAAATGTCTTCTGGTCTGATGAAACAAAAATAGAACTGTTTGGCCATAATGACCATTGTTATGTTTGGAGGAAAAAGGGGGATGCTTGCAAGCCGAAGAACACCATCACAACCGTGAAGCACGGGGGTGGGAGCATCATGTTTTGGGGGTGCTTTGCTGCAGGAGGGACTGATGCACTTCACAAAATAGATGGCATCATGAGGGAGGACAATTATGTGGATATATTGAAGCAACAGGAAGTTAAAGCTTGGTCACACATGGGTCTTCCAAATGGACAATGACCCCAAGCATACTTCCAAAGTTGTGGCAAAATGGCTTAAGGACAGCAAAGTCAAGGTATTGGAGTGGCCATCACAAAACCTTGACCTCTATTCTATAGAAAATGTGTGGGCAGAACTGAAAAAGCGGGTGCGAGCAAGGAGGCCTACAAACCTGACTCAGTTACACCAGCTCTGTTAGGAGGATTGGGCCAAAATTCACCCAACTTATTGTGGGAAGCTTGTGGAAGGCTACCTGAAACATTTGACCCAAGTTAAACAATTTAAAAGGCAATGCTACCAAATACTAATTGAGTGTGTGTGAACTTCTGACCCACTGGGGATGTGATGAAAGAAATTAAAAGCTGAAATAAATCTCTCTACTATTATTCTGACATTTCACATTATTAAAATAAAGTGGTGATCCTAACTGACCTAAGACAGGGAATTTTTACTAGGATTAAATGTCAGGGATTGTGAAAAACTGAGTTTAAATGTATTTGGTTAAGGTATATGTAAACTTCCGACTTCAACTGTATATCATGTGTCTCAGTGCAGATTTACAGCGTTGTGTTTGTGTATGCAAATGTGCATTTGTGTGCGTTCATGTACCTTCATACTACAGTCTGTAGAGTTGAGCACGGCGTCTCGGAGCCACTGAACAGCGTCTGGGGTCCAAGAGCCCACACCACTAACAGCCAGGTCAGCCAGACAGCACTTCACTGCCTAGAGAGAGACTACTGCACATCAGACTACATTACCCAGACAACACTTCACTGCCTAGAGAGAGGGCGTGTTCGAGCAGATCACTTTAGTCAAGTCGATGACCATCGTTGGTCACCGCCTTTCAAAATATTTGCATTATGGTTTAAAAAAAGAAAAAAATATCAAAAGTTCATGCAGCTTTTGATGAAGTTGCCTTCAAGTTGCTTTTCACCAACTGCACCATGCAGACATCACTTGCATTGTGGGAGGCTCTATTTCACGGTTCCCCAACTGGAGGCCCGCGGGTGGTTTTATTTGTCCCCCCCAAGTTTTCTGAGCAAAAAAAAAGTCATTTATATACATATTGTTTGTATTTTCATTGTTGGACATTACCATTCACATCATATCAGTTTACCAGGATGTCAGACTATCTGAACACCTACAGGCCTTTGTTTCAAAGCAAAAACCCTCAGGATGCACGCTCATAACAAACCACACACACACCACCCCCCGTCCCACACATCATCTCTCCTCTGTCCTCTCGTGTGCTGACCTGTGGTGGAATAGCAATCAGGTCGTGTAGGAAAGGGGACGGGACTTCCCTCAGTTCAAACACCTCCACCGAGGCCTGGACCCCCAAGTCTATGAAAAGGATGTCTAGGACTCTGCTGCCATGGAGATTGGTTATCTGTAGGAAAGCAGCGAGAGAGGTCATGAGTCTGGGATATCTCTGTACACAATGAGTTCAGCTCAGTTCATTTTTTGTTTTTAACATGGATAGTCCATTCGGCAACAATTATCACCGTTTTCCAGGGTGTCCTGGGATAGATAAAATAATCCAAATGATATAATAAGATAAGTGAGGTTCACTCTCAAATATAGGACACTCCTATGATCAGAGTGGAGAAAGGACTGAAATTAACTGTCACTTTTTTTCAATTCTGGACCAAAGTGTAGACATCCTTCCTATTTGGCAGCAGCTAGCAAAACGTATCTATCTGCCTCTGCCACATCAGCTATACGGTATTGACCCTGAGGTAATAGTATCCATCTCACCTCCACGCGAGACCATTTGCCCTTGTAGCGAGCCAGACAGCCTTTACCACAGAACGGTCTAGACACCAGGAACTCTGATGTCACCTGCCACACAGAAGAGATTATGCCATCAATATGGAGCAGGATTATGTCATCAACGTGAGACAGACACAGGGAAAAAGAAACAAGAGGCCTATGGTGACTGTCACAGTCAATTAAAAAAAAATCTAACAACAATACATCAAGATAATAACAAAATACCAGATACATGTAACATGATGTAGCTTGCCCTTGTGCTATGTATATATCTGTATTGTATGCATCTGAAATAATCTGAACAATTTGACCGGTTTTAATGAATTATAACGGGGGGCCTACGCTAGGTAGTAGTAGTATGTGGCCAGTAGGCCAGTCCCAGTAGGTCAGTTCCAGTGTCATGTGATCAGATTAAGTGGCCTGTGTCTTAACCCCAGATTATGTTCCTTAATCTCAATCTGGAAACAACTATCTGCCACTATGCCTCCTCAGAGTATAAGGATGAGTGACAGAGGCTCTACCACACGCGCAGGCACATACATACACAAGGTTGCACACCGCACCCGCACACACACAAACAGGTACCTGTGAGTGGAAGTAAGCCTCGGTCTTCTCCAGTATCTCAGTGAGTTTGGCCAGGCCTCGAGAAGGGAGCTGGCAGTAGATGGTCCCGTCTGAACACACACTTCTCACCGCCACGTTCATATAGGCACTGTTCACCTACAGGGGGGAGAGAGAACCATGGCTGGGTTAGACATGAACCCATTCCGCATATTTAAAAATGTGAAGGCGCAATCTGGCATCTGGGAATCTGTTCCATGGTTCATTAAGGTTTTGAAAATGGCAAGGCTAATATTTAGATATTACCCCAAGATTAAAATAATCATGACTGAAAAACATGGATTAGTACAGTATTGATGAAGGATGCTCAAGAATCTCTTCAACCCACTGACAGCAAATTACAATAACAGTAGCGCACCTGTAGTGGGCTGGCTAGGGTCTTGTCCTGCAGGGCTTTGATACAGGCTGCGTTGATGTTGACATCATCATCCTGCGACGTGTCATACAGGACCACCAATGGGGTCTGCTCTCTCTCCAGGATCTCAGCCAATAGGATCTTTCCGCTAGCCATGGACTCAAACTTCTTCAGAACAGCAGGCTCCTGGCAGAAAGTCTCCAGACCTGGATAAGAAAACAGAGGCAGACAGACACTTCATTGAGAAGAAAGAAATCAGAATCCAACCCTCAACCTGTAAACACTATTGTTAAAGAAATATATAACTGAAAATTCTAATCAAAACTCACCAGCCAATTTACACTTGGTGGCCTGGAAAGGCAGCTTGAAAAACGTATCATGCAGCTCAAACACTTTGGCCTTGCTGATGACTTCGGAAAACCCGTGATCCACATAGTAAACCTACAGATTAGCCAACAGACACAAAAAGTATGTGTGGAAAAAAGCAGAGAGATGCAATTCATTTTCTAAAATGTCAAACCATAAACTCTCATCCTATCCTCAAATCATTAACATGGCACCATGGATGTTTAATATGACAAGTAACCTAAGCAATAGAAATCCATGTATCTTTATTCAATTCCATTGTCTAAGTTCCAACCAATTGACCTTTGACCTCACCTTGACCTTGTCGGTCATGACCTCTGTGACTTGTGCTCGTAGTATCTCCTCCTCTTCCTCAGCCCTGACGGCTGTCAGCTGACCCGAGGTTGGAGAGGCCAGAGGGGTACGACTGTTGTTGTCTTGGCAACAGTAGAACGCTCTCATCTTATCCTCCAGAGCCTCCTGGGCCTGGGAGTAGCCCTCTCCTATGTACCTGGATCGAGTTAATACACACACACACACACACACACACACACACACACACACACACACACACACACACACACACACACACACACACACACACACACACACACACACACACACACACACACACACACACACACACACACACACAGAGAGAGAGAAAGAGGGGAGCGGGGTTAGGAGTGATAAAGAGGAAGAAGAGAGCGAGAGAGAGCGCGAGAGCACAATCACATCTTATGGGACAGCAAAGTAATTTTCATTTATTTTCAGTGCTGTAAGTCCAGCTCCGACAGCACCAAGGGGCTGGTCAACAAATCATGCCCTGTTCATAATGAACTATAACCAAACAACTGGCCCTCAGAGCCAGTACCAATCACACATAACCAAACAACTGGACCTCAGAGCCAGTACCAATCACTCATAACCAAACAACTGGACCTCAGAGCCAGTACCAATCACACATAACCAAACAACTGGACCTCAGAGCCAGTACCAATCACACATAACCAAACAACTGGACCTCAGAGCCAGTACCAATCACCCATAACCAAACAACTGGACCTCAGAGCCAGTACCAATCACTCATAACCAAACAACTGGACCTCAGAGCCAGTAACAATCACCCATAACCAAACAACTGGACCTCAGAGCCAGTAACAATCACCCATAACCAAACAACTGGACCTCAGAGCCAGTAACAATCACCCTTAACCAAACAACTGGACCTCAGAGCCAGTAACAATCACCCTTAACCAAACAACTGGACCTCAGAGCCAGTACCAATCACCCTTAACCAAACAACTGGACCTCAGAGCCAGTACCAATCACCCTTAACCGAACAACAGGCCATAACAGCCTGTGCCTATTACAGAGGTTCTTACCGAAGTATGACTCCGTTGGTATTGGTAGCTTCCACCACCAGCACAGAGGGGTACTCCTCCCTGGGAATGAGGAGAGGAGGTACAGCCTGGGAACTGAGCCTCCTCCCTACCTCCTCTCTGGCCCTGCGCTCCTCCACTGACTCCCTCCTGTTGCAGCTCTCCTCCTCCTGGGTCCTCTTGTACAGGATGGCCCTCTTGGGGTTGTCCGGCATGGGGTAGTCTACGGTGCAGAAGTCGGAGAGCAGCGAGAGATTCTCCAGGACGTGTTCGGGGAGTTTTGTCTTGTACGTGTCCAAGTAGAGTTTGGGTAAGGCGTGGGCCCATAGACCGTTGCTGTATTTCACCAGGAGCTCCCCGAGCTTCTGTTTCAAGTCGGGGGAGAGGGTGGAGGGGGAGGCTGTGTGACTGGGGGAGGTGGAAGGGGGGGTGAGGGGGAGAGGGCTCATGGTGGTGGTAGGGGGGCTGGTAGGGGGCTTTGACTGGGGTTTGATGTCCGTGGATGGAGTGAAAGGGGCGGAGGTGGGGGATAGGACTCTGGCAGGGACAGGGGATGGGGTCTGTGTATGGGTTGGTTCTTTAGCTGGGTATAGGAGTAACTCTTTTGGGTTACTGCTGCAAGGTTTCTCTACCTGAAACAGAAGAGAAGGCCAGATCCTTCTTCAGATACACAGAACCAACCGATCTAAAAACACACTCTAAAACAATAGTACAGGAGTAATGAATTGTAAAATAGAACATATGTCACTGTATGCTATGCAGCTGTGGGGACCTACAGGCTATTTGCCTTAGAGAGTATCAACTTTTACAAAAAGGTCTAAAATGCAAATATTTTTGCTCATGCAAAACAGATGATTGAATTCAGCCTACTGCTGAGTATCTAACTAACTATAGGAACATTTGTTTACTCAATGCGCCCCTGTACAATATCGGTATTACACTTTTGCAAACACATTTCATTTATTTATCTTCCCTGTATTCATTTTCAGTAAAATATGTGACTTGTAAGTAAAGTCTCCAATATAACTTACAGTGCATACGTGTGTCCAGTGCTCCAGATCTTTGAGTGCTTCGCTAGGCAGGTCCTGTTTGTACAGTTCTCTGTAGAGCTGGGGTAACTTAGACACCCAGAAGCCATTACTGTATTTGTTCAACACCTCTCTGAGACGCCCCTGCACCTGCTGGGGACTGTAGTTCCCGCCAGCAGAAGAGGGGTTGTAGTCCTTGGGGGAGTGCTGTGGCTTGGGCTTCCCAGAGCCAGCACTCTCGTTGAGGTTTGAGGGAGCTGAAGGAGAAAATAAGGGTCGGAAGACATTTTAGAGTCAAGCGGATGTTGGTTAGGCATGGATGTGTACGAACCTCTACGGGTATATCCTGGTTATTGGGGTGATATGTAATAAATAAGTCAAGTGACTCTCTGTCCTGACCAGGCAACGAGGGCCCAGAGAAAAACTCCTGGACCTAAGTAGGTGTAGCTTATCTAAGAACGACGTGTTACATTGCGAGAGACTCTTGGTGTATCAAGGTAACACAACAACAACAAAAAACGAGTCTGTTTCCTGGAGCCTGTATTTTATTACTACATCATGAGTTTGTAGCCTGAAGCTAAACTCTAGCCTGTAAATGTTCGTGCTTTGAGATGTGTTGCGTTTAAAAGGATTTAAAGGCCAGGAACCAGAGGGGCCAGTCATATGTTAATAACTGTTTGAATAAGGTTCTAGTACCTGGAAAGGCCTCAGATGTAAAGACTCATCTCTGATTTTCTTTTTTTAAATGTACCTTTATTTAACTAGGCAAGTCAGTTAAGAACAATTTCTTATTTTCAATGACAGCCTAGGAACAGTGGGTTAACTGCCTTGCTCAGGGGCAGAACGACAGATTTGTACCAGATTTGTCAGCTCGGGGATTTGAACTTGCAACCTATCGGTTACTAGTCCAACGCTCTAACCACTAGGCTACGCTGCCACCCCTGAATGAGGAAATACATCCCTGATTAGAGTGCAAGGATGAAAACAGCCATGCTGTGTGCCTTGAAGCCCCTTGCTTTTGGACCGAGCCACTTTTACAGAGTCCTACTTACTGTTGCTTTGGGTATTCCTGGATAGGTGAGCGTGCACTTCCTTCTGGAACCGTGATGGAAGTGTCATCCTTTTGTCGGACCTACACAAAAGGAAGAGAGAGAAAATGATATGTGTTGACTTTGAGCCATTTCTACTGTATCTAAACTACACACTTATGAACCAATGGAGGAATAGCAAACGTATGTGTTGAATTGTTCTGCTTGTTTGTTTCCTGTTTGGAAACATCATTTCAGTCTGCGTCCCCATTTCTCAACCGAACAGAAACTTTGGTGGAAGAAGCCAGCGAAATCACTCAGTCACCCTCGTCAGTGCTAGACTAGACTATACTCTACAGTATTCTGTACACACTCCATAAACAATACCCAGGGGCTCTAGAGTCTAGGGGCCTGAGATAGTCTAGAGGTCTCCTCATAGAATAATTCCTAGAACGGCCCCTATTCAAGTCCATGGGTTGGTGAGCCTTCCTACAAACACCATTTCTATTGATGGCCTCTCTTGATTACACCATGCTACCCAGAATGCTCTCTGATGGGAGTCTCTCCATCCCAGAATGACCTTAGACAATAGGGACATAACATTATGAATACATACGCTCATACAACTGGGTCGCCGGGCAGAACAGTACTGATGCACCATAAACAGGCCATTCTTTGGCTACACAACACCAGACATACATAATTGGGGCCAATAGTTTGTCATAAACACATTATGTTGCCTGATTGACCAGGAAAAACTCCCCTAGTTGTAGCCTATGAGTTTCTTCCTAATCAGGAGAGGGCATATGTTCAACACTCCTGTCCCCACTGTATATACAACTGAGATGCAACTTGGACTGGAATCAACATTAAACTATTAGAAAATAAATATTGTAAATTATGATGGATTGCTATAACTGTTCAATTGTATTAGCCCCAACAGTTAACTCGGAAGCCAGACAAGCGTTTGAGAGCGGCCAAAATGTGATTGACCCCACAAACCCTCACATACCACCAGTGAGTACTTGACAATGGCCAAGCGATCAGTGGCTGCACCACCCAGATTTTTCCTCTAGTTGCAGATAAAAGTGTGTTTGTGTATCTGCATTCCTGTGTGTGTGCGCACACCATGCTCTTGTGTGTGTGCGTGCTGCTTTGTTTGTGTGCTCCCACGCGCATCCCTCTGCATTTGATCGGAGGCGTCAGATGAAAGTGCCCAGACTGTACGACTACAGATATGCTGATTCATTGGGCTGTTAATCTGTAGTAGAATAGGAGAGGGATTAGCCTGCCTTGTCCCTATGCTTTCAGCCATGTCACTCCGGTCTCCCCTGTGGTCCATTGTCTGGTTAGAGAGCACCAATGATACACACACACACACACTCACACAAAAAAAGAGTGAATCGGGGTACGGTCAGTTGTTTTCATTAGCTAGCTGTTAGCCACATTGTGCTTGAAAAGCGAGAAAGGAGGAGAGAGAGGTGGGAGAGGGAGGGGGTGGGAGCGAGAGGGGGGGGGGAAGCGAGAGAGAGGCTGCTGCATCCCTGGTGCTACTGCTGAATAAGCACGGGGGGAGGACTGAGGGAAGAGAGGGAGGGAGGGAAGAGATGGCTGGCCCCACTAAACTAAACCAACCATTGGGTTCCAGCGCCCTTCATTCACGATTCTATTCTCATTCAGGTCATGCACCAAGGAAGAAAGAAAAAAAAGAGGAGAACAGAGGAGGAAAGAAAGAGAAAGAAAGAAACTGAGAGGAGAGTGACTGACAGATAAATAATCCTTGTCTTAGTTCTTTTTGTCCTTTCATTTCCCTGATTCTTAGACCATGGAACAAAATTCCCCCCTCACAGTGATGGCGATGCTTCCAACTCAAAGTAATACTTCCTAAAACAAAGGAAGAAACTCAAACTATTTACATAACAGCACGACAACCTAAAAGGGACCAAATAAGAAGCCCTCATTTTTGGTTCCTAGAGAGTAATTGTACAGAGACAGCATTTTAAACTACCCCAGAGGAAAGTTATTCACACTACTAGGCTCCCAAGGAGAGAAAAGTTTTTTCCCTCCATTATTTGTTATTGAACTAATTTCAGTCATGATTAGAATTAATAGTGTAGTCTAACCAGTCTAGTCTATGGTTTCCACCAATAACCACTCACCTCTCTGAGGGCACAGAGGACTTCCTGGTGGTAGGGGTGTTCTGATGGGTTGGTTTGTTCTGGTTGGAACTCTGATTAGTCTTCCCTTCTGATTGGGTGTCCCTCATGTCCCTCCCCTGTCTAAAGTCATGTTGGCCCCCTGACCGGCCGCCCCCGCCTCCTCGCCCCACACCACGACCCCTATGGTCTGGCTGTCTTAGGGAGGTTCTGGGCTTGGCTGGGGAGGAGAGAAAGATAGTGATGTCAGGATGATCGGAAATACACACATACATATGTACAGTATATATCCCTCAAAACCACATCTGGACCAGGAAGCCAGCTCCACTGCTTTTTTCCCATTCTGCCCCACCAATCAGGGACCGCTTCAGACCTGGAACACCAGGTGGGTGCATTGAATTGTCAGGTAGAAAAAAAAAGAACTGTTGAAACGCACGCACGCACGCACGCACGCACGCACGCACACACACACACACACACACAGAGTTGGCAAGAGGAGAAATAATACATGTAAACAAGACATTGAAGAAGGGCTGTCTGCTTATCTTTAAGTCAATCATAAAAACAGCCGAGTGACTAATACTGTCACTGTAGATCCCACCATTGTCATCATTATGCCTTGCTGTGCAGCGAATAGACTACATCATAGAATACATCAAGCATTCTGCTAAACACGTGTATGTGACCAATACATTTGATGTGATACCTTCTAGTTCACTCTGCAATAACTTAAAGCAAGGTTGACAAGTCATAAAACCTTCAGTGTGATCGTCATCCAACTGATGACATTGTAGATTTCTAATCTGCTCAATCCCGGCATCGTCATATTCTTTTTTTTATCCAAGCTCTGATTGGATGCCAGATATTCTACAAAGAATACCCCTGCAGCGCTAACATCACACCCATTAACCTAGTTCCGACATCCTATCCAATCCAGAGCCTTCTATTTACATTGTAAAGGCTCTGATCCGATCCAGCCCTAGTATGACATCATCAGCCTGAGCCCCACTCTGGTAATAAATCATCAATATCAGCCCAACCCAGCTGAAACGACATCACACAACAAACAGCCCAGATCTTACACACCACACCTCTCAGCCTGACTGTCTCCTCCTCCCTCCCTGCTCCTCTGTTCATCCTTTCCGCTCTTCTCTTCCTCCCTTCCACTCCTCTGCAGAACCTAGTACTCACCAAGCCTTGCTATTGCTGAGAATGAGACACCACAGCAGCAACCATCGGCAGCCTCCGTATCCCACCTCCTTCACAGATATAGGCTGTGACTATAGCTAATTACAGTACGCGCTGGCCTGTCTCAATGCATACCAGTGACCCTCTCCCTCTAGGGATATGCCGTCTGAGGTTAGGTGAGGCGACACCGGTGGTGGCGAGACAAAGACGGCAGACACAGCATCAGTAGCGGCATCACAGTCCCAGAGTCCCTTGGTTTTCTATTTCAGAAAGGATCAATATTCCTAGCTGTGATCAGCCCCTGTTCAGGAGATATGAAGAGAGAGAGAGAGAGAGAGAGAGAGAGGACGCAGGAAGAGGGAGGCTGCTGCGTTGGCATGTGAATCAGCACCTCAACGTTTGTTTCTAAATCCGATGTTCGCTGCTGCGATGAGACTGCATGAGCTTCTCTCCTCCTCCACCTCTCTCTGTCCGTTTAGACTCCCTCTCTTTCTCCATCTCTCTTTGTCTCTTGCTCTCCCCCCCTCGCTCTCTCCCACCCGCTCTTTCTCTCCCTCCCTCCTTTCTCTTCCTCGCTTGCTCAATCTCCCTTCTCCTCCCCTCTCTCTCTCTTCACATTTCCTGAACGGGGGCTGATCCCAGCTAAGACTATTGATCCAAGCGAGGGTGTCTATACAACGACTGTGTGTGTGTGTGTGTATCAGTACAGCAACTTGGTGTGTGTGTAAAGAGTTTCATTCCAAAACACTATATATCACTCCCAGTCAGGGGGAGTGATGAGCTCTACAGCAGAGTCTCACAACTCAATCGCTGGTTGAAAACTGTTTTCTGCCCCTCCCAAAAGATAGAATTAGTAGATAATTGGCCCTCTTTCTGGGACTCACCCACAAACAGGACCAAGCCTGGCCTGCTGAGGAGTGACGGACTCCATCCTAGCTGGAGGGGTGCTCTCATCTTATCTACCAACATAGACAGGGCTCTAACTCCTCTAGCTCCACAATGAAATAGGGCGCAGGCCAGGCAGCAGGCTATTAGCCAGCCTGCCAGCTTAGTGAAGTCTGCCACTAGCACAGTCAGTGTAGTCAGCTCCGCTATCCCCATTGAGACCGTGTCTGTGCCTCGACCTAGGTTGTGCAAAACTAAACATGGCGGTGTTCGCCTTAGCAATCTCACTAGGATAAAGACCTCCTCCATTCCTGCCATTATTGAAAGAGATCGTGATAACTCACATCTCAAAATAGGGCTACTTAATGTTAGATCCCTTACTTCAAAGGCAGTTATAGTCAATTAACTAATCACTGATCATAATCTTGATGTGATTGGCCTGACTGAAACATGGCTTAAGCCTGATGAATTTACTGTGTTAAATGAGGCCTCACCTCCTGGTTACACTAGTGACCATATCCCCTATGCATCCCGCAAAGGTGGAGGTGTTTCTAACATTTACGATAGCAAATTTCAATTTACAAAAAAAAAAAGACGTTTTCGTCTTTTGAGCTTCTAGTCATGAAATCTATGCAGCCTTCTCAATCACTTTTTATAGCTTCTGTTTACAGGCCTCCTGGGCCATATACAGCGTTCCTCATTGAGTTCTCTGAATTCCTATCGGACCTTGTAGTCATAGCAGATAATATTCTACTTTTTGGTGACTTTAATATTCACATGGAAAAGTCCACAGACCCACTCCAAAAGGCTTTCGGAGCCATCATCGACTCAGTGGGTTTTGTCTCTGGACCTACTCACTGTCACAGTCATAATCTGGACCTAGTTTTGTCCATTGGAATAAATGTTGTGGATCTTAATGTTTTTTCTCATAATCCTTGGACTATCGAACCACCATTTTATTACGTTTGCAATTGCAACAAATAATCTGCTCAGACCAGAACCAAGGAGCATCAAAAGTCGTGCTATAAATTCTCAGACAACACAAAGATTCCTTGATGGCCTTCCAGACTCCTTCTGCCTAGCCAAGGACATCAGAGGACAAAAATCAGTTAACCACCTAACTGAGGAACTCAATTTAACTTTGCACAATACCCTAGATGCAGTTGCACCCCTAAAAACTAAAAACATTTGTCATAAGAAACTAGCTCCCTGGTATATAGAAAATACCCGAGCTCTGAAGCAAGCTTCCAGAAAATTGGAACGGAAATGACGCCACACCAAACTGGAAGTCGTCCGACTAGCTTGGAAAGACAGTACCGTGCAGTACGAAGAGCCCTCACTGCTGCTCGATCATCCTATTTTTCCAACTTAATTGAGGAAAATAAGAACAAACCAAATTATTTTTTTGATAATGTCAAAAAACTAACTAAAAAGCAACATTCCCCAAGTGAAGATGGTTTTCACTTCCGCAGTAATAAATTCATGAACTTCTTTGAGGAAAAGATCATGATCATCAAAAAGCAAATACGGACTCCTCTTTAAATCTGCGTATTCCTCCAAAGCTCAGGTTGTCCTGAGTCTGCACAACTCTGCCAGGGCATAGGATCAAGAGAGCCACTCAAGTGTTTTAGTACTCCATCTCTTGACACAATGATGAAAATAATCATGGCCTCTCAATCTTCAAGCTGCATACTGGACCCTATTCCAACTAAATAACTGAAAGAGCTGCTTCCTGTGCTTGGCCATCCTATGTTGAACATAATAAACAGCTCTCTGTCCACCGGATGTGTACCAAACTCACTAAAAGTGGCAGTAATAAAGTCTCTCTTGAAAAAGCCAAACTTTGACCAAGAAAATGTAAAAAAAACTAATCGGCATATATCGAATCTTCCATTCCTCTCAAAAATGTTAGAAAAAGCTGTTGCGCACCAACTCACTGCCTTCCTGAAGACATGCTTCAGTCTGGTTTTAGACCCCCTCATAGCACTGAGACTGTACTTGTGAAGGTGGTAAATGACCTATTAATGGCATCAGACCGAGGCTCTGCATCTGTCCTCGTGCTCCTAGACCTAATGCTGCTTTTGATACCATCGATCACCACATTCTTTTGGAGAGATTGGAAACCCAAATTGGTCTACACTGACAAGTTCTGGCCTGGTTTAGATCTTATCTGTCAGAAAGATATCAGTTTGTCTCTGTGAATGGTTTGTCCTCTGACAAATCAACTGTAAATGTCGGTGTTCCTCAAGGTTCCGTTTTAGGACCACTATTGGTTTCACTATATATTTTACCTCTTGGAGATGTCATTCGAAAACATAATGTTAACTTTCACTGCTATGCGGATGACACACAGCTGTACATTTCAATGAAACATGGTGAAGCCCCAAAATTGCCCTCGCTAGAAGCCTGTGTTTCAGACATAAGGAAGTGGATAGCTGCAAACCTTCTACTTTTAAACTCGGACAAAACAGAGATGCTTGTTCTAGGTCCCAAGAAACAAAGAGATCTTCTGTTGAATCTGACAATTAATCTTGATGGTTGTACAGTCGTCTCAAATAAAACTGTGAAGGACCTCGGCATTTCTCTGGACCCCGATCTCTCTTTTGACGAACATATCAAGACTGTTTCAAGAAAAGCATTTTTCCAACATTGCAAAAATCAGAAACTTTCTGTCCAAAAAGGATGCGGAAAAATTCATCCATGCTTTTGTTACTTCTAGGTTAGACTACTGCAATGCTCTACTTTCTGGCTACCTGGATAAAACACTAAATAAACTTCAGTTAGTACTTTTTTTTTGTTGATCATATTACTCCAGTGCTAGCCTCCCTACACTGGCTTCCTGTTAAGGCAAGGGCTGATGTCAAGGTTTTACTGCTATCCTACAAAGAATGACATAGACTTGCTCCTACCTATCTTTCTGATTTGGTCCTTCCGTACATACCTACACATACGCTACGGTCACAAGACGCAGGTCTCCTAATTGTCCCTAGAATTTCTAAGCAAACAGCTGGAGGAAGGGATTTCTCCTATAGAGCTCAATTTTATGGAATGGTCTGCCTACCCATGTGAGAGACGCAGACTCGGTCTCAACCTTTAAGTCTTTACTGAAGACTCATCTCTTCAGTGGGTCATATGATTGAGTGTAGTCTGGCCCAGGAGTGTGAAGGTGAAGGGAAAGGCTCTGGAGCAACGAACCGCCCTTGCGGTCTTTGCTTGGCCTGTTCCCCTCTCTCCACTGGGATTCTCTGCCTCTAACCCTATTACAGGGGCTGAGTCACTGGCTTACTGGTGCTCTTCCATACCGTCCCAAGGAGGGGTGCATCACTTGAGTGGGTTGAGTCACTGACGTGATCTTCCTGTCTGGGTTGGCGCCCCACCCTTGGGTTGTGCCGTGGCGGAGATCTTTGTGGGCTATACTTGGCCTTGTCTCAGGATGGTAAGTTGGTGGTTGAAGATATCCCTCTAGTGGTGTGGGGGCTGTGCTTTGGCAAAGTGGGTGGGGTTATATCCTTTCTGTTTGGCCCTGTACGGGGGTATCATTGGATGGGGCCACAGTGTCGCCTGACCCCTCCCGTCTCAGCCTCCAGCATTTATGCTGCAGTAGTTTATATGTCTCAGGGGGCTAGGGTCAGTTTGTTATATCTGGAGTACTTCTCCCATCTTATCCGGTGTCCTGTGTGAATTTAAGTATGCTCTCTCTAATTCTCTCTTTCTGTCTCTTGGAGGACCTGAGCCCTAGGACCATGCCTCAGGACTACCTGGCATGATGACTCCTTGCTGTCCCTAGTCCACCTGGCCGTGCTGCTGCTCCAGTTTCAACTGTTCTGCCTGCGGCTATGGAATCCTGACCTGTTCACCGGACGTGCTACCTGTCCCAGACCTGCCGTTTTCAACTCTCTAGAGACAGCAGGAGTGGTAGAGATACTCTTAATGTTCGGCTATGAAAAGCCACCTGACATTTACTCCTGAGATCCTGACTTGCTGCACCCTCGACAACTACTGTGATTATTATTTGACCATGCTAGTCATTTATGAACATTTGAACATCTTGGCCATGTTCTGTTATACTCTCCACCCGGCACAGCCAGAAGAGGACTGGCCACCCCTCATAGCCTGGTTCCTCTCTCGGTTTCTTCCTAGGTTTCGGCCTTTCTAGGGAGTTTTTCCTAGCCACTGTGCTTCTACACCTGCATTGCTTGCTGTTTGGGGTTTTAGGCTGGGTTTCTGTACAGCACTTTGAGATATCAGCTGATGTACGAAGGTGTAACGGCTGTTGGTGGAATAAGGTAAGGACCAAGGTGCAGCGTGGTACGTGTTCATCTTTTTTATTTGAATTGAACACTGAATAACAAAACAAAAAGAATGACCGAAACCGAAACAGTTCAGTCTGGTGCAGACACAAAAACAGAACACAACTACCCACAAGACACAGGCGGGAAAAGGCTACCTAAGTATGGTTCTCAATCAGAGACAACGATAGACAGGTGCCTCTGATTGAGAACCACACCCGGCCAAACACACAGAAATAGAAAACAGAACACAAAAACATAGAATGCCCACCCCAACTCACGCCCTGACCAAACCAAAATAGAGACATAAAAATGATCTCTAAGGTCAGGGCGTGACAGTACCCCCCCCCAAAAGGTGCGGACTAAACCTATAGGGGAGGGTCTGGGTGGGCATCTATCCGCGGTGGCGGCTCTGGTGCGGGATGTGGACCCCGCTCCACCTTAGGCTTGGCCCACTTAGGTGGCGCCTCTGGAGCGGGGACCCTCACCGCCAACCCCGGACAGGAGGGCGACTCTGGCAGCGCCGGACAGGAGGGCGACTCTGGCAGCGCCGGACAGGAGACCTGGTTCTGGGAACAGGCACAGGACTCACCAGGCTGGGGAGACCTACTGGACCTACTGGAGGCCTGGTCCGTGGAGGAGGCACAGGATAGACCGGGCTAGGGGAGCACTAGAGATCTGGTGCGTAGCCTTGGCACCACTCTTCCAGGCTGAATGCCCAGTCTAGCTCGGCACATGCTGGGAGCTGGAACAGGCCTCACTGGGTTCTCCTGGCAAACTGGGGAAACCGTGCTAAGAGCTGGCGCAGGATATCCTGGCCAGAGGAGATGCACTGGAGGTCTGGAGAGCAGGGCTGGCACCATCCGTCCTGGCTTGATCCTCACCCTAGCCCGGCAGATGCGGGGAGCTGGAATGTAGCGCACCGGGCTCAGAGATCTGTAGCGACTGAGGTCTGACTGCTGACTCTGCCACACTCCCCACATTTTTTTTTTTTTTTTTTTGGGGGGGGGGGGGGGCTGCCTCTCGGGCTTCCTTGCCAGCCATGTTCCCTCATATCGCTGGTTCCCTTTTCCTGCTGCCTCCGAACAGAACACAAAAACATAGAATGCCCACCCCAACTCACGCTCTGACCAAACCAAAATAGAGACATAAAAAGGATCTCTAAGGTAAGGGCATGACAGAAGGGCTATGTAAATCAATTTGATTTGAATTTGATTTGATATATCCATTTTCTGAAATGTTTGTAAATGAGCTTTTATTGTATAAAGACATTTTGAAAGAGACTGGTGTGTTTTTTCACTGTCAAATCATGGAATGGGGTTGACAGACACCTATGTTTAAAATCTATCACTTAATGGTTTCAGAGTGACAAATAATCATGTTTTTTTGCAAAATGCTATATATCCGCCTCACTCTCACAGAAACAAGTAGTACTGCTAGGTTTTACAGTCAAATATAACAAATAACTACATTTTTAATAAAGAACTTCACAAATTATACATCAAAATAAAAACTAAAATATGAGATCTGTATGTAAAACATCTTCATTTGACATTTTTTGTCATTTAGCAGATGCTCTAATCCAGAGAGATTTACAGTTTGTGCATTCATCTTAAGATAGCTAGGTGAGACAACCAAATATCACAGTCAAACATACAGGATATGGACATTCCATTCCAGCTCAACAATGGATATATAGCATTTAGCAACAAAATAAAACATTTTCATACACATCTAAAATCTATGAATTAAAAATTGGAGTATAGTATTTTACACATACATGAATGTACCCATAAGTAATCATTTCTGATTTAAAAAAACACCAATGTGAAAAATTGGTGGATATAGCATTTTGGAAATAAACTCTTAGTGTGTATGTGTCGGTGCAGCGTCTGGTCTTGTACGAGGCTTTTATTCTTAGTACCTTTGGACCGGCCTAAAATATCTATAAATATCTATAAATTATCTTTCAACCTGTCAACTTAGAATATTACATTGTCCTACATCATTGTCCCATTGCAAACTTATGTAGGGCATTGAGTTCAGGCGTATTCTAAAAACAAGCTCAAGTGTCTGTGTAATTTGATAAGTTAACTGAATGTTCCCCAGGTTTGATCCAAAAGGTGGCATTCCATGGAATCAGTATGAGGTGAAATCTTAGTTTCAAAACACTTGAATTTCCCCTCTCAGCTAATACAATAAAAGGCATTCAGTGACAGTCACATAAGCCTCCTCTACTCAGATAAGACCCAATTTGCCATTCTATAGGTCTACAAGTCTAATGGTTATGGAAAAAGCAGATGGATTTAGGCAGTCAGACCCCCCACACGCGCGCGCCCTACCGTTGAGGACGAGAGGGGCGGCAGGCTTCACTCTCATCTGACAGTTGACCATTTGGGGTCGTCCAGTCTTCTTTGAGGTACGCTGGCGAGCCACAAGCTTGGCAACGTGGGCAGTCTCGCCAGAGACTGAGGCGAAATACACCATCTGGAGAGGGAAGAGAGAACCCCCCACACACACACACACACACACACAAACAACAGTTAGCTAATAGCTACATTATCAGTCTGCATTGACTTTTGAACTGGTAATTATGGGATAATTAGAACGCTTGAACTGTTCATTTTATCCAGTGGCTGGCTGGCTGGAAAATGATGTTTTCAAAAGTCAATGATTCTGAACGATTAGCATCCAGCTGGTGTGAGCTCTAGAGTGTATGTACTCGGTGGTACCCCGCTCTTAGTGTCTCAGTTTATGTGTGTGTGTGTGTGTCCGTCTGTCTGCTCATCCATACATCTCTCTGTTGGTGGGTGTATGTGTGTGTGTGTATATACAGTGCATTGCGAAAGTATTCGGCCCCCTTGAACTTTGCGACCTTTTGCCACATTTCAGGCTTCAAACATAAAGATATAAAACTGTATTTTTTTGTGAAGAATCAACAACAAGTGGGACACAATCATGAAGTGGAACGACATTTATTGGATATTTCAAACTTTTTTAACAAATCAAAAACTGTAAAATTGGGCGTGCAAAATTATTCAGCCCCTTTACTTTCAGTGCAGCAATCTCCATAAGTTCAGTGAGGATCTCTGAATGATCCAATGTTGACCTAAATGACTAATGATGATAAATACAATCCACCTGTGTGTAATCAAGTCTCCGTATAAATGCACCTGCACTGTGATAGTCTCAGAGGTCCGTTAAAAGCGCAGAGAACATCATGAAGAACAAGGAACACAACAGGCAGGTCCGAGATACTGTTGTGAAGAAGTTTAAAGCCGGATTTGGATACAAAAAGATTTCCCAAGCTTTAAACATCCCAAGGAGCACTGTGCAAGCGATAATATTGAAATGGGAGTATCAGACCACTGCAAATCTACCAAGACCTGGCCTTCCCTCTAAACTTTCAGTTCATACAAGTAGAAGACTGATCAGAGATGCAGCCAAGATGCCCATGATCACTCTGGATGAACTGCAGAGATCTACAGCTGAGGTGGGAGACTCTGTCCATAGGACAACAATCAGTCATATATTGCACAAATCTGGCCTTTATGGAAGAGTGGCAAGAAGAAAGCCATTTCTTAAAGATATCCATAAAAAGTGTTGTTTAAAGTTTGCCACAAGCCACCTGGGAGACACACCAAACATGTGGAAGAAGGTGCTCTGGTCAGATGAAACCAAAATTAAACTTTGCAAAAGTTATGTTTGGCGTAAAAGCAACACAGCTCATCACCCTGAACACACCATCCCCACTGTCAAACATGGTGGTGGCAGCATCATGGTTTGGGCCTGCTTTTCTTCAGCAGGGACAGGGAAGATGGTTAAAATTGATGGGAAGATGGAGCCAAATACAGGCCCATTCTGGAAGAAAACCTGATGGAGTCTGCAAAAGACCTGAGACTGGGACGGAGATTTGTCTTCCAACAAGACAATGATCCAAAACATAAAGCAAAATCTACAATGGAATGGTTAAAAAATAAACATATCCAGGTGTTAGGATGCCCAAGTCAAAGTCCAGACCTGAATCCAATCGAGAATCTGTGGAAAGAACTGAACACTGCTGTTCACAAATGCTCTCCATCCAACCTCACTGAGCTCGAGCTGTTTTGCAAGGAGGAATGGGAAAAAATATCAGTCTCTCGATGTGCAAAACTGATAGAGACATACCCCAAGCGACTTACAGCTGTAATCGCAGCAAAAGGTGGCGCTACAAAGTATTAACTTAAGGGGGCTGAATAATTTTGCACGCCCAATTTTTCAGTTTCTGATTTGTTAAAAAAGTTTGAAATATCCAATAAATGTCGTTCCACTTCATGATTGTGTCCCACTTGTTGTTGATTCTTCACAAAAAAATACAGTTTTATATCTTTATGTTTGAAGCCTGAAATGTGGCAAAAGGTCGCAAAGTTCAAGGGGGCCGAATACTTTCGCAAGGCACTGTATACACACTCTCTCCTCACCTCCCCAGAGCGGTTGCGCTCCATGCGGACCACGCTGGGCATGCTGTGCAGCAGAGCGTCCAGGTTGCCATGACCCAGCTGCTTATGAGGGATCTGTTCACCAGTCAGATCCTTGTATTCAGACTGGAGGCGGGACAAAGACACCCCGGGTCCGCTCTTATTGGCCGTCAGCACCTCCCGTAACATCTTCTTCACCAGCTCTACGTCTGCCATCTCGATAACACAAAACAAGGACATTTTATATATGACCATTTCTATTTTATTTTACCTGGTCATCCCAATGAAGTCAAAATACCTATTTTTCAAAGGAGGGATAGATGCCAAGAGGGAAGAGGCCTGGCAAACTGGTTGGTAGCACTTTACATTATAACAAAGTGGAAATAACATGGTAATAGTTGCTATGGTAACAAAGCTATAGTTGTAGGCCTATGTTTCTGAACCTGTCTTTGGGGACAATACAGATTTGTTGTATTAAAAAGGATTGGTCCATTGGGTCAGGGGTGCCTTGTCAAACAGGTTTCTCATCACTGATCTGAGAAAAGCGCAGGATCTGGAGTTTCTCTGGTGGGTTCCAGTCTGTTTTTGTTGAAACAGACTGGCACCGGGCCCTCCAGTTTGTAAAAGTTTAACCTCAGTATAAACATCAACTAAGTTCAATATCTGACACTGACAAATTTAAAACAAAAATATATAATAATAGATGTTTATGATACAATTAGTATCTGTCTAAATACAACTTTTGTAGCCGATAACAGAATCATGTTCAAAACTAAAATCATAGCCCCACATTGTAAACTAATATCAGGTAAACATAGAAAGCAGTCTCTATATTGAAAGCAACTTAAAATAATAATAATATTAAGGTATTTGCATAACTAGTTACTGCAGTCAACATGTTGACTTTCTCTCATGATGGTCAAATTAAGTTTCACTATTACATTTCACTGTAATCGAGGGCATTCAGTTTCGTGTAGAACTTCAGCACACTGCACAACGCCCCAATCTGGAATTTGCAGTGCATGCAGTTTGATTTAGCTTCAAACAGATACTTGTAGAGTCATTTTTATCGCAAAAGGATTTGGTGTTTATTTTCAATTATTTGATTTCATATAAGACACAGACAGTTCTCGAATTTGGCACAGAAAGGCACGCCCTCAATTTTCTCCAGCAACTTTCTTTTACGCTCTCCCTCGACTTTTTGTAAATACCGATGACTTAAGTGGGTCTAAATACAAAATAAATTGTGGATGAAAAACAAAATATGTCAACGTGATAAATTGTTTATAATAGGTCAGTGAACGCGTCTCGTGCCACTCTCTTCACAGGATTTCCTCTCCACAGAGAATAGAGAACAAGTGGTGACGTAATATGTCACATCCATACCCTCCATGCCAACAGAGAATTGGATAAAGTTGGCGCTCTATGCGCGGACATTAAAAACCGAAAAAGCAAATGATTTCTTGGCATAAATTAGGCTGTCAAATATAATCTAAATTCTAAATGTGCATTTGCAACTGTCACCAACAGCAACAAGCCCCAAGTGTCATGTCAAGCGACGTTGCGCTCTATCGAGTTCCGTACTCATGTCACTACTTGGGGGCACTCAAAGAGCGCTTATCCAAAGCGTTCACCGCCAACAAATAGGCTAATATCAAACTGAAATCGTTCATCTATCCAATGTTTGTGAAATAATTCAATAATCACACATTCAATAAACTCTTACCTTGCTGGGAATGAATACGGGGGATGGTGACCCGGTTAATTTATTCACGACCTGCTCGTCACACTCCCTGAAAGTTTAGCCCTGACTGTTCCGAGCTATCCCCTCTCTCACTCAACGCTGCGCTTGAACCAAGCCAAGCGTCTCCCAGTCCTCCGGTTTGTGGTTGGTGTAGCCACGTGTGTGTCGTGAACAACATTAACGTGAGCAACAAGTGTGGGATCGGCAGTTTGCATTCAAAATAAAAGTTCCCCATTGAAACTGATGCAAACGGATTTTAAAAAATGGCAAACATGCCACAATTGGACCAGATCATGGGGTTTAATGTTGTTATAAATTTAAACAGAAGTGAATTATGCCTCAGCCGTGATGTGATTGGCTAACTTAATGTGTTTGGCCAACTTCGCAGCTTTGCACTGGGGGCGATGAAACATGGTCTCCACAAGCTTCCATAGCCACAAAGTCAGATTCCAAAGCCATAGTCAAAATTGGCTACAAAAATATAGCTTTTTGGTCTTAGGGTTAGGCATAAGGTTTGCAGTGTGGTTAAGGTTAGGGCTATGGTTATTGTTAGGTTCATAAATTGTAGTAATGGGCAGGGTTTATGACTTTGTGGCTATGGAAGACAGTGACGACCATGAAACATCGGAAGCCATTCATTTTCAATGGGGGAAAGTGAAGTGGGCGGGGGAAAGCGAAGTGGGCGGGGACCATTGGGCAGTGCAAGCATGGGCGCAAGAGCATCATCATGGCGGGACCTAAATTGGGGAAAGCTGAAATGTATGCAAGTACTCAACAATATTGCGGCGCCATTGACCAATCGAAGCTCACTATACTTGCCAGCCCCTACTGGATTGGCTGTTGATACCTAGTAGCCATAGGCTACCTAGCATTCTTGTTAGTTTACTAGCACCCGCATGAGGGCGAAGCTAGCGTGGATCTCCCTAAAAATATGCTACTTCGATACAGCTACAACTGGAAGTGACTTTTCATAGCAGGTTAGGAGAGCATTTTCACTAACCTTAAGTCTAACTCCTTTCCTGACCTTAACCTAATTCTCCTAACCTGCTACGTTAATTATCCTAACCTGCTACCTTAATTTACCTAACCTGCCCTGTAAATGACCCTAACCAGCTACGAAAAAGACACTTCTGGTCATAGATGTATTCAAGTGGCGTTTTTTTGGGGGGGGGGATCTCAAGCTAGCGTAGAAGCGAAGCGAGAAGGTCGGCTCTGCCCAAAATCTGTCAGTGAGAAAATAAGTGATAACAAGTGAGGAGTTTTTGTATCGGGGGCAATGAGAGAGTGTAGAATTTGCTCAAGGTAAAAGTTAATTGCTATGTTGAAAGGTGAGGCTTATTTGATCTAGAAGTTTCATAATGCTTAGGTTGTTATGAGTGTAGTGATATGAAACTTTGAGAAAAACAATTTTATATCGGAGTTGTGCCTGTTGTTCACACGCGTCCTCTCATTGGCTAAAATATTCCCACCTGATTGCACCTCCTCCTGTGCGTCTTTTGCGGACCTTTTCCATTGTTAGAGCAGTCAGTCGACCATCTTGTCAATATAATAGATAATCTTTGTTATTGTCCATTTTACACTGAAGAAAAAAATATAAACGCAACATGCCACAATTTCAAAGATTTTACTGAGTTACTGTTCATATAAAGAAATCAGTCAATTGAAATGAATTCATTAGGCCCTAATCCATGGATTTCACATGACTGGGAATACAGATATGCATCTGTTTATCACAGATCCCTTAAAAAAAGGAATGGACGTCTGTAACAGTTTAACTTTCGTCATTCCCTCGTCCCTACCCGGACTCGAACCAGGGACCCTCTGCACACATAGACAACTGACATCCACGAAGCTGACACCTTGCAGAGCAAGGGGAACCACTTCTTCAAGGTCTCAGAGCAAGTGACTACACCGATTGAAACGTTATTAGCGCGCACTACCGCTGACTAGCTAGCCATTTCACATCGGTTACACGTGGATTAAAAAAACAGACAGTATCTGATGTAACCACATTTGCCTCATACAGTGCGACACATCTCCATCTCATAGAGTTGATCAGGCTGTCGATTGTGGCCTGTGAAATGTTGTCTCACTCCTCTTAAATGGCTGTGAAAAGTTGCTGGATATTGGTGGGAACTGGAACGTGCTGTCGTACACGTCGATCCAGAGCATCCCTAACATGCTTAATGAGTGCCATGTGAGTATGCAGGCCATTGAAGAACTGGGTCATTTTCAGCTTCCAGGAATTGTGTTCAGATCTTCAACGACATGGTGCCGTGCATTATCATGCTGAAACATGAGGTGATGGTGGCGGATGAATGGCACAACAATGGGCCTCAGGATCTCGTCACTGTATCTTTGTGCATTCAAATTACAAAATGCAAATTGTGTTCATTGTCCATAGCTTATGCCTGCCCATACCATAACCATACACACTGTCTGCCATCTGCCCGGTACAGTTGAAACTTGGATTCAACCATGAAGAGCACACTTCTCCAGTGCGCCAGTGACCACCGAAAGTGAGAATTTGCCCACTGAAGTCGGTTACAACGCTGAACTGCAGTCAGATCAAGGTCCTGGTGAGGATGACGGGCAAGCAGATGAGCTTCTATGAGATGGTTTCTGACAGTTTGTGCAGAAATCCTTTGGTTGTGCAAGCCCACAGTTTCAACAGCTGTCCAGGTGACTGGTCTCAGACGATTCTGCAGATGAAGAAGCCGCATGTGGAGGTCGTGGGCTAGCGTGGTTACACGTGGTCTGGGGTTGTGAGGCAGGTAGTACGAACTGCCAAATTCTCTAAAACAACTTATTGTAGAGAAATGAACAGTACATTCTCTGAGAACAGCTCTGGTGGATATTCCTGCAGTCAGCATGCCATTTCCACACTCCCTTAAAAAAAAAAAAAAACTGCACATTTTAGAGTGTTGTCTTATTGTCCCCAGCACAAGGTGCACCTGTGTAATGATCATGCATTTTAATCAGCTTTTTGATATGCCACACCTGTCAGGTGGAAGGATTATCTTGGCAAAGGAGAAATACACACCAGCAGGGATTTAAACAAATTTGTGCACAACATTTGAGAGAAATAAAGCTTTTTGTGGGTATGGAAAATGTCTGGGATCTTTTATTTCAGCTCATGAAACATGGGGACCAACACTTTACATGTTACGTTTATATTTTTGTTCACGTTAACATGAGGATAATATTCAGGATATCAGTACAGATAGATAGCAATAAAAACTGTAACATAAAGACAGAATAAGTTAAGAGGAAAAACAAAAACAAATGTGTCACGTTCGTCGTAACGAGGAGACCAAGGCGCAGCGTGGTGAGAATACATTCCTCTTTATTAAACGAAGAATACTTAAGCAAACTAACAAACAAAACAACGACCGTGACGCTATAACCACTAGTGCTAACGCAGGCAACTATACATAGACTATAACCCACACAACCAACATATTCAACAAACAATATTTTGAAAAAGGAGGCAAAGTATTTTAAGCGTATGTTTTAATTTCAGTCTTCTGAAGTTAATTGTAGGGATTTTATTTCTCTATTAATAGTGTAACAGCTGTACAGAAAGACCTACAGAGGAGGAACTTCTAGATGCAATTAAAGCCTTCAAGTCCGGAAAAACGCCAGGGCTTGATGGCATACCAGTTGAGGTATTTCAAATATTGTTTGATGTACTCAAAGGACCATTATTAGCATGTTTTAACTACTTCTATAAAAATGGTAGAACATCAGATACTCAGCAAGAAGGTCCGATTTCACTATTGCTGAAACACGACCCAGGTGGTAAATATAAAGATCCAGTCCACCTAAAAAATTGGACGCTGCTTACACTCCAGTGTTGTGATGCCAAAATTCTACCAAATGTCATAGTATATAGAATTAAAAAGGTAATGTCAGATATTATTCATCCTAATCATGTCACATGGAATGACGCTGGAGAGGCGAAGCAGGTACGGGGAGTAAAACATTGAATAAAATATACTGTCAAATGTATATAGTATGTATGTATAAACTGAAAGTAGAAACCTAAGTACTGTTGTCCATTAGTTTACTCCAAGGGGAAAATAATATAGAAGGAACATATACAGTATATACCGCAACAAATATGAGGGATTGGAAATTGTGCAAACAATTACATTGGTGGCTTCTATCAATCTATCAGCAATATTAAAGCTGATCTACCCCCTTTAAAATACTATGGAATATTCATAATTTGATTTGATATTAAAAGCAATTTAAATAGGGTATAAAAAATACATTTAAAAAAATAGATTTTTCTGCATATAATTACCAACATTTGGTAGGCAATTTGTTAGTCAATTTGTCTATAGTTAGATACATGCAGCTTCTCTTCTGTCATTCCTTGATGCTCTAGAGTACTAAATATAGCCTTGCTCACCAGAATAATGTAATAAATTGATAGAATGAATGCATCATCAACAATATAGTTGACATCAATACATTTTGGGATCAGGGAGATTTTCCGTGACAAATTTTCAAATGACATCAGTTTGTTGACCAGTTTGAAGGGAATTAAAAACTGAAAACTATCCCAAAATGTTTCTGATAGTATTTTTCTTTTCTTCTGTTTTTACTGTTGAGAGTTAGAATAGAATAGAAGAATACAGGTGCAAGTTTGACATCTGGTTGTGCATCAGCAGTTTTTCTCTTTGTTTTGTCAGTCACTGACTACATTTTTAGATTGGTAAGTTAGGCTAGCCAGTTATCTAGAACTGCAGGAAATTAGCTCTAAATCTGCTAAAATGTCTCTCCACCCCATGGCAAAATTGGTAGAATTGCATGAAATTATCTTTAAAATGGCAAAAATGGCTCGCTCACACATGGTAAAATTAGTAGAATTGTGTTATAAAATTGCTAGATTCTCTCTCCACCCATGGCAAAATGTTTAGAATAGCAGGAAATTAACTTTATCTCTCCGTTGCCAAGAGGGGGGGCCCTCAACCAAATCTCACTTCGGGCCCCCAAAAGGCTGCCAGCTTTTACTGTTCCCATCTGAAATTTAAAGGTGATAGGCTTATTATGCAAAACTGAGGCTGCAAAGTCTGCGTGAAAAAAACAACAGTAAATGGGATAAGATGTTGACATGCCACAGTATCCAGTCTAAGATCAGCATCGTATTTGGGTTTCTCAAAACTGGGATAGGAGCTTATTCGGGTTATTGTAAACGGGATATGATGATTATGCGTCAACTTAAAAACAGAATACATGAGTATCCCGATTAATAACGGAATATTGTGTAAATGTGGTGAAGGATTTATTATAGGTGATGTATTCCATCTAGGTCTACTTTGGTTTTCTTCATCGGTAGGCCTATGCTACAACTGTCTTTGAGTGAGAGAAAAAAAAACACTTGGCAAAACATTACTCTCTGTCACTGTGTGCGACATTGTAGGCTATTTCTCGCAGTTTCTGTCTCTCTACTTCTTATAGAGAGCTGAGAGCTCAACATTGAATATCTTCAGTGGAACACTTCAGTTAGTACTTCAGATGGAAGGATTGGGCTACACTGCATAGGGTCAAGTTGCACTACAGCTGAGCTACCCACACTCAGTCTTTCTCTTTTTTTCTCCCTCACATTTCTCACATAGTTCTGTGCTGCTGCGCTCTGCTCCTTCCCGACTGGAATCTCTCCAGAACCAGATGGTTGGATAACTATTGGACTGGAATGCATGTTAAAGTTAAAGTCCTCTCATGCCAAGTGAGTTGGGAGGATAGAAGAGAGCTCCAATTGAATTTCTATTTGTCATTTTGATTTTATTCAATAAATGGTATCTAATGTTATCTCCAGAGTGTTATCCTGAGGTTGAAGCCCTATGAAAGTGTAATAGTATACTGGATGCCATTTAAATAGGCTAGTCACCTCTAACTCCAAAGAGCCTGTCAGACCTTTACAAATCACAGTCACGCTAACATTCAAGGTTCATCATAGAGGGCCTTTAAACAGTCAGCAGTCAAATGCAATCCATCAAGCAAATGTATTTATAAAGCGCTTTTTACATCAGCAGTTGTCACAAAGTCCTTATACATTAACCCAGCTTAAAACCCCAAAGAGCAAGCAATGCAGATGTAGAAGCATGGTGGCTTGGAAAACCCCCCTAGAAAGTCAGGTATCTGGGAAGAAACCTAGAGAGGAAACAGGGTCTGAGGAGTGCCAATTTGAGATAGCCTACCAATTAATTTAATAAAATGCTCTGAATATCTTTTGCATCTGAGTAATTAATGGTGACCCACACAACTACCTCAACATATGCAATTTAATCAGAATGGGCAAAAGTCAATCCCATTTTTTTTTTTTGAAATGTACTATTATAATCTATTGATCATATGTGTGGCAAACCACTACAAATATTTGAATCAGTTTTTTTTCTGAAATTGGGTTTTAATTCATTAATGCCCACCCACCAAGTAGACAAACTTGTTTTGAAAGAAATGTATAAAAAGTTAGGCTATTATTTTGTTGTGCTATGTGCTATGTGACCATGAGCACAAGTTGAGCATGCCACGTTAGCTACTCTCCCCTTATTTCACGCCAAAAACAGTTTGAAAATGTTTGCTGATGTTTGTTTATGTTCCTAACAATTTCAGGCCCATTTTCCCACATTTGTACAATATCACATGCGAAGAGAACATTTAACAACATTTATTTATACTCTCTATCGCCAACCTGTGTACTCACCAAACATTTTGGATGAATGTCCCACTCATGCCATATTACCATTGAAAAAAAGGAACATAAGTGTCTGTCCTATATGTAGCCGATATAAGAAAGCTCAGGAAATATTTGATTTTTTTTGTTGGCACCAAAACTACCTCTATACTTCCATTGGCTTACTCTCAAACGAGTACCTTGACACTTGTGGGGGTCCTAGAGCAAAACGGAGAACACTAGGAGGGAATTAATCAGAGAGGCAACAAAGATACCATAGATAACCCTGAAGGAGCTGCAAAGCTCCACAGTGGATATTGAAGTATCTCAAATCAAATCAAATCAAATGTATTTATATAGCCCTTCGTACATCAGCTGATATCTCAAAGTGTTGTACAGAAACCCAGCCTAAAACCCCTAACAGCAAGCAATGCAGGTGTACAAGCACGGTGGCATGGAAAAACTCCCTTGAAAGGCCAAAACCTAGGAAGAAACCTAGAGAGGAACCAGGCTATGAGGGGTGGCCAGTCCTCTTCCTGACTGTGCCAGGTGGAGATTATAACAGAACATGGCCAAGATGTTCAAATGTTCATAAATGACCAGCATGATCAAATAAAAATAATCACAGTAGTTCTCGAGGGTGCAGCAAGTCAGCACCTCAGGAGTAAATGTTAGTTGGCTTTTCATAGCCGATCATTAAGAGTATCTCTACCACTCCTGCTGTCTCTAGAGAGTTGAAAACAGCAGGTCTGGGACAGGTAGCACGTCCGGTGAACAGGTCAGGATTCCATAGCCGCAGGCAGAACAGTTGAAACAGGAGCAGCAGCACGGCCAGGTGGACTGGGGACAGCAAGGAGTTATCATGCCAGGTAGTCCTGAGGCATGGTCCTAGGGCTCAGGTCCTCCGAGAGAGAGAAAGAAAGAGAGAAAGAGAGAAAGAGAGAAAGAGAGAATTAGAGAGAGCATACTTAAATTCACACAGGACACCGGATAAGACAGGAGAAGTACTCCAGATATAACAAACTGACCCTAGCCCCCCGACACATAAACTACTGCAGCATAAATACTGGAGGCTGAGACAGGTGGGGTCAGGAGACACTGTGGCCCCATCCGATGATACCCCCGGACAGGGCCAAACAGGAAGAATATAACCCCACCCACTTTGCCAAAGCACAGCCCCCACACCACTAGAGGGATATCTTCAACCACCAACTTACCATCCTGAGACAAGGCCGAGTATAGTCCACAAAGATCTCCGCCACGGTACAACCCAAGGGGGGCGCAAATCCATAGGACCACTTTAAGCTGTACACTCTATAGAGCTGGGCGTTATGGAAGTGGCCAGAAAAAGGCCATTGCTTAAAGAAAAAAATAAACAAACACATTTGGTGTTCGCCAAATAGCATGTGGGAGACTCCCCAAACATATGGAAGAAGGTACTCTGGTCAGATGAGACTAAAATTGCCCTTTTGGCCATTAAGGAAAATGCTCTGTCTGGCGAAAAGCCAACAACTCTCATCACCCTGAGAAAACCACCCTGTTTTTCATCGGCAGGGACTGGGAAACTGGTCAGAATTGAAGGAATGATGGATGGCGCTAGATAGAGGGAAATTATTGAGGGAAACCTGTTTCAGTCTTCCAGAGATTGGAGACTGGGACGGAAGTTCACCTTCCAGCAGGACAATGACCCTAAGCATACTGCTAAAGTAACACTAAAGAGGTTTAAGTGGAAACATTTAAATGTCTTGGAATGGCCTAGTCAAAGCCAATTGAGAATCTGTGGTATGACTTAAAGATTGCTATACACCAGCAGAACCCATCCAACTTGAAGGAGCTGGAGCAGTTTTGCCTTGAAGAATGGGCAAAAATCCCAGTGGCTAGATGTGCCAAGCTTATAGAGACATACCCCAAGAGACTTGCAGCTGTAATTGCTGCAAAAGGTGTCTCTACAAAGTATTGACTTTGGGGGGGGGTTTATAGTTATGCACGCTCAAGTTTTCAGTTTTTTTTTTGTCTTATTTCTTGTTTGTTTCACAATAAAAAATATTTAGCATCTTCAAAGTGGTAGGCATGTTGTGTAAATAAAATGATACAAACCCAACACAAAAATCCATATCGATTCCAGGTTGTAAGGCAACAAAATAGGAGAAATGCCAAGGGGGGGTGAATAGTTTCACAAGCCACTCTATCAAGAGAACGCCTCTGGTCATCCCTACTGCCTCTGATCTGGTGGACTCACTAAACACATGCTTCATTTGTAAATGATGTCTGAATGTTGAAGCATGCCCCTGGCTATCCATAATATTTAAATGGTGGCGTCTGGTTTGCTTAATATAAGGAATTTGAAATGATTTATACTTTTCATTTTGATACTTAAGTATATTTATAACCACATACTTTTAGACTTTTACTCAAATAGTATTTTCCTTGGTGACTTTCACTTTTACTTGAGTCATTTTCTATGAAGTTATCTTTACTTTACTCAAGTATGAAAATTGGGTACTTTTTCCCCCACTGCATAGGCGGATGTGGTGGATTGAGACGCAGCCCATACAAAAAACCTGATGCTCAAAGGGATATTCAATGTCTGCTTTTTTTATTGTTACCCATCTACCTATCGGGTCCCTTCTTTGTGAGGCATTGGAAAACCTCCCTGGTCTTTGTGGTTGAATATGTGTTTGAAATTCACTGCTCGACTGAGGGACCTTACAGTGTATGTGTGGCGTACAGTCATTTAAAAAAATCATGTTAATCCCTATTATTGCACATGGTGGATCCATGCAATTTATCAAATGACTTGTTAATCACATTTTTACTCCTGAATTTATTTAGGCTTTCCATAACAAAACGATTGATTACTAACTGACTCGTTTCATTTTTTATAAATTTGTAAAAACAATTACAAAAAAGAATCCCACTTTGACATTACGTGTAGGTCAGTGACAAGTCAAGAGATGTGAATACTTTCTGAAGGCACTGCACATGGTCCTTTGTTGCTCTGTTGGTAGATCATAGCACTTGTATTATATTCTGTATATGAACCAGAAAAAAAGGAGCAAGTGAGGTGTCTCACTTCCTCTTCCGTCTCTGGTAGTCCACCGTGGATTTATCACGTGCACATAGTTATCCACCCAGCAGGTGTGTGTGATTAGAATGTAGGTCTACTTGTTTTTTTATGTTTACATTATGTGATATCATGTCCATAGTGGTATTCTACGAAGCAAGCTAGATCTACTCAGGCTTTTATAAAGCTAGCTAGCTTCACATTCCAGGCATCTTCTGTACTGCAATGGTGGATATTGCTCGTCTGTCTGCGGCTCTAGCAGGCTTGTAACCGCATGTGCATGTCGCATATGGCTAGTTGAACGCTAAGTTCTTCATTGAGACAATGCTGAAACATCAACCCATGTGCGAGTCAGTGCCACATTTTAATTTGTACCGTAATCAAAATGAAATAAAGGTTATTTTGCAAATTCTGGTGTGAAATAGGCTTTTAGAAGTGCCATCTTTATTTGAGTTTATCTGGGGTGTCATTCACTCCAAAAGTGAGGGGGGGCACAAATATGTGAGGATGGCTGGGGGGGTTGGATAATTTTGCACGGGTGGTTCTTTTTTAAAGAAACTAAATATGCTTCTCTGCATTGCTGCTAATAACAGTGTAAAATATTGAAATGAATGTGAGTCTTATTCAGTACATCTGGTTATTGCTTGCTTTTCTAGTCTACCAACCTTGCCACAGGCATGCCAGCTAAAATAGTTTGACAATCTAGCTACTCTAACTTGATTGATAGCCTGAAATGGCTAACTTCATAAAATGTCTAGGTGGCTAGTAGTATTACAGAGAGACACCAACCAAAAATATGATTAATATTTATTAATTATTTTTAACAGGATAAATCTGAGGGGGCACGTGCCCCTGTGCCCCCAATGGGGATGACGCCTCTGCAATTGTTAATGCAGTCTTTGATGTGCTTTGACTACTTTTTGCCACTCATTTCACTCTTGGCCATATACATAGAATCCATAGAAGGGGTTTGGAACCCCTAACCCTGGCAATTTGACTGAAGAATGGCTGCCAGTCTTGACTTGATTGCGAACTGCAATCGATGGATTAGGCCTATGTGTCTATGGTTGGTTGCGGCTGTCAGTTTGCCTTTTGCAAATTTCAAAATACAATCAAATGAAAAATGTAGTTTGGAAAGCAAATGCTGACATTACTAAATTTGTAATGTGATAGGTATTTTAAAGGGATACTTCAGGATTTTGGCAATGAAGCCCTTTATGTACTTCCCCAGAGTCAGATGAACTTGTGGATACCATTTGTATGTGTCTGCACGATGTCATTGTGCAATGATTGGAAGTCTATGGTAACGGCTAGCATGCTAATTGATACCATACACTTCCAGTCATTGTGCTATAACTTTCTTCATACTGGATGCAGAGACATAAAAATGGTATCCATGAGTTCATCTGACTCTGGGGAAGTAGATAAAGGATACGATTGCCAATATCCTGAAGCATCCCATTGACATAAAACACACAAAAAACAGTTGATGAATGAAATATTGAATCAGTAGTCTTCCTCAAATAAAGGTGATGATGACACAATCTTTGTGAGAGGTACGGTATCTGATTTCATTGGTCCTCAACTTCCCAGCTAGCAATTCTAGGGAGAGAGAACGTTTTTGTAATCTTACCCGTAATGTTCCTCTAATGTTTGAGTGTCCAGTTTTCTGTTAGTTAGGGGAACATTCTATCTATGTTAGTGAGAACCTTTTTAGCATGGTTTGGTGTTATAGTTAGAACATTCCCTTAATGTCAGAACTTATATAGAACCTGTTTACAATGTTCTCAGAAAAAAATAATGTTAATGTACGAGACGCATTTAATGGGACCTTGCAAGAACATTAATGTGTCCAGTTTTCTGAGGGTTAGGAGAATATTCCATCAATGTCCCACCAAACATACAGTACATAGTTCAATCGAGTACAGGCTTAACTGAATGACAACAAGGACAGAATGCAACATGGAATTTAATTGAATAGTTTGGGGTAGGCCTCGTCTCAGAGGAATGCTCCTCAGAGCCAGATACTGATGACATGTTGCACTCTGCTGGGCAGCTGGCATCGAAACACTCCCCCGCTGGGAGAACAGGGATCCGAAGATGGTCCTTTAGTTGGTGGTGGTGGGGAGGTGGAAGGTTGGTGGTGGTTGGGAGGTGGAAGGTCATTCGAAGACTGTTGCTGCAAAACAGCAAGTGAGAGACAGAAGGGTTGAGTTGGCATATAAATACTCCCTTAGACAGGGGTGTAAAGTACTTAATTACAAATACTTGAAAGTACTACTTAAGTAGTTTTTGTCAGTATCTGTACTTTACTATTTTTTGACAACATACTTTAACTTCACTACATTCCGAAAGACAATTATACTTTTTACTCCATCATTTTTCCCTGACACCCACAAGTACTCGTTACATTTTGTATGCTTAGCAGGACAAGAAAACAGCCAAAATCACACACTTATCAAGAGAACATCCCTGGTCATCCCTACTGACTGATCTGATGGACTCACTAAACACATGCTTTGTTAGTAAATTATGTCTGAGTGTTGGAGCGCGCACATGGCTATCCATAAAAGAGGTGAGACTCTTATCAACACGTACATGTTGGTTGTTTTGCTCTAGGACTCACACAGGCTCACACAGATTCGTGTGAAAGTCCCCTGGTATCAGTATGAAAATAAATGCTAGTACACTATATATTGAGACTGTTTAGTGCCAGAAATAAGCAGTACAAATACATGTAAAAAATATATATATATATTTCCTGATCTTTCTTATCGCTCTCAGATATAGGACAGACACTTTATGTACAATTGTCCACTGCCAATTTGCAATGTCTTACAATGGGCATTTACCATCCTTAATTGGACATGCTCTAATATACTGCAGAAATGCCCAATTGACTGGCTCGTTGAACTCAGGATGGACGATTAGTGATAGTGGTTCCTCTCCATCGCTTGGTGGTGCAATCAGAGAAATGGAAAAACCTCCAAAATGACCAGGGGTGCCCCCCATTGGCAGGACCCGGGTGGGGGGTGCGCCCTACCCGGCCATGGACCCCTAGCACCCCCTGAAGCCATTTAAAGCCATATTAAAAATCACTCCTGGTAACCCGTTCAATTACACAGCTGTCCATTTGCAATGTATTACAATGGGCATTTACCATCATGAATTGGACATGGTCTAATATAGTGCAGAAATGCCCAATTGACTGGCTCGCTGAACTCGGGATGGACGAGCAGTTAAAGTGGTTCCTCTCCATCGCTCGTTGGTGCAATGAGATGCAATGTGACGTTGGTGCAATGTCCTGCTCGTTGGTGTTGATTTCAGCCTGTCCATTTGGTGATGGTAAAATCCCTCATTAAATACATTGGAAATGTACACTGTCCAAATGTACAATGCCAATATATTATACTGCCATCAAGTTAGCCATCAGTCAATAAGATATCATATTGACACCAAATTTATAAACTCAGCAAAGAAAACATCCCTTTTTCAGGACCCTGTCTTTCAAAGTTAATTTGTAAAAATCCATTGTAAAAGGTTTAAACACTGTTTCCCATGGTTGTTCAATGAACCATAAACAATTAATGAACACGCACCTGTGGAATGGTCATTAAGACAAGAACAGCTTACAGACGGAATGCAATTAAGGTCACAGTTAAGAAAACTTAGAGGCTGTGAGAGGCTGGACTGAGGGCTTGTAGGCCTGTTGTAAGGCAGGTCCTCACCAGACATCACCGGTAACAACGTCGCTTATGGGCACAAACCCACCCAACCCATCGCTGGACCAAAAAGTGCTCTTCACTGATGAGTCGCGGTTTTGTCTCACCAGGGGTGATGGTCGGATTTGCGTTTATCGTTGAAGGAATGTGCGTTACACAGTTACACGGAGGCCTGTACTCTGGAGTGGGATCGATTTGGAGGTGGAGGATCCGTTGTGGTCTGGGGCGGTGTGTCACAGCATCATCGGACTGAGCTTGTGTTATTGCATGCAATCTCAACGCTGTGCATTACATGGAAGACTCCCTCATGTGGTGCCCTTCCTGCAGGCTCACCCTGACATGACCCTCCAGCATGACAAAGCCACCAGCCATACTGCAAAATGATTCTCGATATGACCTTCTTAAAATAATTCCATATAGCTTAGTTTTTTCTGGGACACATAAATGTTTTTTGAAACATTCATATAAAATGCGTCTAGAACATTAATATCTTATGTTCTGAGAACAAGGAATCCATGTTTTGTGTATGTTTGGTGGGACGTTGATGGACTATTCTCCTAACCCACAGAAAACTGGACATGAATGGACATGAATGTTCTTGCAAAGTTCTCATTTAACATGTCTCGAACATTAAAACCTCTTAAGGATTAGCCCCTTTTTTAAAAACATTTCGCCTAAAATGACATACCCAAATCTAACTGCCTGTAGCTCAGGCCCTGAAGCAAGGATAGGTCTTGTGAAAGGAAACACTTTGAAGTTTATGGAAATGTGAAAGGAATGTAGTAGATTATAACACAATAGATCTGGAGAGATCTAGATAATTAAAAGAAAAAAAAAACGTTCTTTTGTATTTTTTGTACCATCATCTTTGAAATGCAAGAGAAAGGCCATACAGTATTATTCCAGCCCAGGTGCCATTTAGATTTTGGCCACTAGATGGCGTCAAGGTGTGTGCAAAGTTTAAGACTGATCAATGAACCATTGTATTGCTGTTCAAAATGTTGTATCAAGACTAACCAAATGTGCCTAATTTGTTTATTAATAACTTTTCATGTTCAAAATTGTGCACTCTCCTCAAACAATAGCATGGTATTATTTCAGTGTAATAGCTACTGTAAATTGGACAGTGCAGTTAGATTAACAAGAATGTAAGCTTTCTGCCAATATCAGATATGTCTATGTCTTGGGGAAGTTCTTTATAAGTTTTTTATATGACCTTTATTTAACTAGGCAAATCAGTTAAGCATAAATTATTATTTTCAATGACGGCTTAGGAACAGTGGGTTAACTGCCTCGTTCAGGGGCAGAACCTTGTCAGCTCTGAGATTCAATCTCGCAAGCTTTCGGTTACTAGTCCAATGCTCTAACCACTAGGCTACCCGCTGCCCCAAAAGTTATGGGAACATTTGTTGTTAGCTGGGTTGTGGCGTTAGTCCTGAGTTAACATGCCCCAGAGCAGGTTAGTTCTGAACGATTCATTGCCATAGAAATGTATCAAGCTGAAAGGTGAGACACTTTCGTGGAGTTGAACTCATTTGACCTTGCTGACTTAAACCTGATTCGTAGTATAGGGCTCAGCTGTTTTGAAATGTGTTATGTATTGGGCCTTGTTATTGAAACTACTGTAATAAAATTCTAATGAACACATTTCAAATGTCACTTTTGTCAGACGGACTTTTATACTGAATTCCAAAGAAGCGGAAGTAGACGACTTTTATGCTGACAAAAATGTGCAACGAACACTGTAAATTGGTGTAACGTTAGCTAGGTGGACATTGTATTTAGCTAACTAACCCTACCTGTAGATATTTTTCTAGTGTTACATCAACAAGTTCGTTGGGAAATCAGTTGATATATTTCAACGAACATAACTTTGTTTATTTGCAAGTAAGTGGCTTAGCTAGCTATCTTCTCAAGATGATTGACGTTTAGACTACCATTTAACGTTAGCATTTAGCTAATGTTCACTAGCTAGCTAATGAAATTGCATTTGTTGTTGATTTAGCCACTGTAACTAGCAGCAAATTAATTTAGTTTATAAAGCACTAACGTTAGTGCTACTTTTTGTTGGAAAACTGAAGCTATGAAGAGATATTTAGTAGAGTAGTCAGGGTAGCTAACAGTACTGACAGACTAACTAGCAAACGTTAGCTGATGTGTTTGCTCGAGCTAACTTTACAATCATATATTGACTGACTAACGTTAGCTAGCTGGTTAGGAAACGTTACCATAATCTTTGGTGTAACGTTAACTGCCTCGTCCTCCGCGAAACACACCCTAACTATCTAGCTAGTCGCGCATACGCCGGTTTTGTCCCTCTCACCAGTTAGCTAACTGACGTTCCCTTAACTTGAACCACTGAAGCTAATTAGCCAGCTAGGTATCTTCGCTTGCCAACTGTCATAATGTTTGTGCTTGATGACGCTTTCACCTAGCTTGGTCCCGCAACTAGCAATTACATTTCGATGGTTACTTTTAAGGTGACAGGTAACTTTTAAAAAGTCAAAATTGTTCATTTAAATGACAGATACTTTCACCTGACCTTACAGGGCAGGATGATACTAACAACCTCTGAAATAGATACTCCCCAGGATGAACATTTCCATTGGTGACAGTGCTGGCGTGAGCATAATCAGGAACGCATTCTTTCACACTGACTGAGTGATGTTCTTTTTTTGAGTAGCTACAGAGATCCTTATCAGTCTACTACAGGGAGACTACAATGTTATTGTTTTATTTACTGGGATTGGGCAGAATTACACCGGTTCACTTCAAAGAATTGTGACGTTTGTTGAATCCCGAAGCACCAAAAATAATGGTGAGGAGGAGCTTTGCAGACTCTTTGTGTCCGGAAGTAATTTAGCCATTCATTGTACACCTTTTGCGTTCTGTAGAGTTGCTATTTTCTCTAGTTTTTTCGTGTCATTATATGAATAAAGTCTGATTTAATCAAGAACTATGATAGTCAGTTTATAAAACGTTAAAGGTACCGGACTGTGTTCTGTCTGTTGGAAAAAAACACTACATATCCCATTGAGCCAAGCAGGGAGAGGCTGCCAGTTGTCACAGTTCCAAGACCAGTCAGAAACGTCCAGCTAACCTTAACCCTTGGGGGCTCCCGAGTGGTGCAATGGTCTAAAGCCCTGCATCTCAGTGCTTGAGGCATCACCACAGACCGTGGTCCCAAAGGGCGGCGCAGAATTGGCCCAACCATCGTCCAGGTTAGGGTTTGGCCGGGGTAGGTCGTCATTGTAAATACGATTTTGTTTTTAACTGACTTGCCTAGTTAAATAAAGGTTAAATAAATCCAATGACGCCTGTGGATCTCAAAATTGAACATGGATCTGCGTTAAGTAGAAATTATATCCTTTGCCAGTGTTGTCTGATGGTTTGAACCAGTCATGACTATTCTACAAACAATAAATAATGTAAGTTTCTTTCCAGCGGATTTCTTAGTGAAATTATTGTATAACTAGCAAAGGAGTTTTGAAGTTGAGGGTCTAGTATTTATGAAGTTGGTCATTGGTGATAACTGGAATAGTTTAGCAAGAGAAAAAAACAAGCTTGGAACAGCATTTAGCTGGGCGCACATGCACACTAGGTTAATTCAGGAGACAGAAAGTTAGATGAAACAATTCAGAGACTGAAACAATAGGCTACATCAGATGATATCTATTTAAAGAGAGCCAATCGATTTACAGTCCCAAAATCATTTTGAACTGTTAATGCTAAAGGAAAGCCTTAAACATTGTTTGAGTGAAGTCTCTTCCGGACACGGTAGACGACTCCACCTCACCACTCTATAGCATCCGGTTAGGCCCTCCTCTTTTGCACCCCTCTCCTGTCTCCTCTTGCAAGGACATATAAGAGGAGAGAGAGAGAGAAGCTTTCACTCCTTGTTTTATACAATTGTTTTTGGTGATAAATAAGACAAGTCAATATGGCTGGAATGCGCAGGCGGCATTCTGTGGCCGTCCCGGCGATGGGCCTGGGTATTGGCCGGGGCAGCTTGGTGAGTCTATCTGATATTCTGCCTAAGACTAGGCTTGTCTTTAGGCTATAGCTACATTTATTTGATTGAACAAACAGCAACAGTCAGCTATTTTTGCCTATGACTAGTAATTGGCTATCTACATTTTGATTTGATTTACATTTAATTTTTTTTTGTTATTGTGCCACTTTTTGAGAACAGAACTGTAATCAAGAGGAGTTTTCTTGTTGATACTGCTGGCAAATAAATTAATATAAAATCATGGTTTTACTCACAGTGCAGGCGATACAGCAAGGTCCTGTAGATGATGATGTTGGTGATGATGATCTAACATGGAGTGGCTCCATGATCTGTTCACCTCTTCATTTGAAGAAGTCATTGTTAGGATGGGTGGTCTATTCCAGTTTTGAAGGGTATTTCCTGGTGGATCATTTTTATTCCAATGTTATTACCAATGGCATACATGGGAGCTCAGTTTCTCCTTCTTCTCTTGTTTCTAACACCATTCCTGCCATGATTGGATCCTGGCTAGTCCTCCCAGTTGTCTGCCCTTCGGACGATATCCAGAAGGCTAGCTACCGTGAATCTGGTCTCCTCTCACATGGCATTGCCTCGCCGAAGACCGAGACCAAGATCCTCCACTGCCCCCATTTGACCATTTTTATGAATGAGTTCCTCTGTGTCTAGACAGTGAGTGGTGCTCTCTGTGTGTCTGCTGGCTGTAATGGTTACAGGGTGCTGAACCATATGACTGGGTGTGTGACTGTGTCCTCAGGCTATCTGTGTCCTAGCTATCGACGAGTCAGCTGGTTGACATTCAGACAAAGGGAACTAGGCCTAATGATATGTCATCAACAATATGTTTTTTGAATCTAGTTCTTGTTGTGGAATAGGCCTTTTATCATATATTTTCCCTCTCAGCTTCTTATTAGCTGTCTATATGGCCTTGCTAGTAGACAGAAGTCAGCTGTCTGATATTCACAGGGAACTATGCCTAATGGCTCACAAAAAAAAAAAAAAAAAAAAAAAAAAATTATATATATATTTTTTTAAACTAGGCAAGTCAGTTAAGAACACATTCTTGTTTACAATGACGTCCTACACCGGCCAAACCCAGACGATGCTGGACCAATTGTGTGCCGTCCTATGGGACTCTCAATCACGGCTGGTTGTGATGAAGTCTGGATACGAACCAGGGTGTTCAGTGATGCCTCTAGCACTGAGATGCAGTGCCTTAGACTGCTGTGCCACTTGGGAGCCCACTTCTTCACTTGAGTCTGAGACTGCCAACATTGAAGTTGTTTCTGGTGACGTGAGGCATTGTGCAAAACAAAGTCATCGGCGATTGGGTTGGCTCTAACCATTCAGAGTATCAAAGCCAATGATAAATTTACAAACTGCTGCTTTACCCACATGTTCCGACCCAACTCATCAGTTTCTGGACCAATCAGATGGGCTCAAATGTGTTCACATTCGGTGAAGGGTCGGGGAGGTACTCTGATCCAGACTCCTTGCAGAGAAGAAACTAATGTCCTTGGGCGTGGTGCAGTGTTGGTGCAGCGAGTCTGGGTATCCAGGCAATTAATAGGTCATTGAGTTGATGGCACATCCATTCCCCCTCAACAACTATTATTCACTTAAATGACACATTTCATGGTTTAAAGTCTTAATGATAACAAAATCAAAGTGTTCTTACTGACCACTTACAGTGGCTCAGTGTACAACAACAGTCCTTGCTTTCTGTCCCTCCAGCAACCATTAGTTGACTCTGCTCCACCCTCTAATGACCCGCTGTGTCCCCCTCTTTCTCCTCCCTCCCCAGCTCTTCAGCAGCCCCCTCCTGAGCAAGATGAGTGCAGACGGGGGCGGCAAGCCTGCCAAGGTGGGCTCGGTGGTGGAGGTGATCGGTAAGGGTCAGCGTGGCACGGTGGCTTACGTGGGCGCCACGCTCTTCGCCACTGGTAAGTGGGTGGGCGTGATCCTGGACGAGCCCAAGGGCAAGAACGACGGCACGGTCCAGGGGAAGAGATACTTTCAGTGTGATGAGAACTGTGGTATCTTCGTGCGCCAGTCCCAGGTAAGCTAAGTTTACACGTCACACAATGTAGACACTTCATACAGTGCATTCAGGAAAGTATTCAGTCCCCTTGACTTTTTCCACATGTTGTTACGTTACAGCCTTATTCTAAAATTGATTTAAATTGTTTGTCCTCATCAATCTACACACAATACCCAATAATGACAAATCGAAAAAGTTTTTTAGAACTGTCATCAAATTTATTAAAAATTAAAAACAGAAATCCCTTTATTTACATAAGTATTCAGACCCTTTGCTATGAGACTCGAAATTGAGCTCAGGTGCATCCTGTTTCCATTGGTCATCCTTTATATGTTTCTACAACTTGGAGTCCAGCTGTAGTACATTCAATTGATTGGACATTGAGGTTACACACCTGTCTATATGGTCCCACCCTTGACAGTGCAGGAAACCTGGCACATTTACATTACATTTAAGTCATTTAGCAGACGCTCTTATCCAGAGCGACTTACAAATTGGTGCATACACCTTATGACATCCAGTGGAACAGCCACTTGCATCTAAATCTTTTTTGGGGGAGAAGGGGGGTGAGAAGGATTACTTACCCTTACTTACCCTATCCTAGGTATTCCTTGAAGAGGTGGGGTTTCAGGTGTCTCCGGAAGGTGGTGATTGACTCCGCTGTCCTGGCGTCGTGGGGAGTTTGTTCCACCATTGGGGGCCAGAGCAGCGAACAGTTTTGACTGGGCTGAGCGGGAACTGTACTTCCTCAGTGGTAGGGAGGCGAGCAGGCCAGAGGTGGATGAACGCAGTGCCCTTGTTTGGGTGTAGGGCCTGATCAGAGCTTGGAGGTACTGAGGTGCCGTTCCCCTCACAGCTCCGTAGGCAAGCACCATGGTCTTGTAGCGGATGCGAGCTTCAACTGGAAGCCAGTGGAGAGAGCGGAGGAGCGGGGTGACGTGAGAGAACTTGGGAAGGTTGAACACCAGACGGGCTGCGGCGTTCTGGATGAGTTGTAGGGGTTTAATGGCACAGGCAGGGAGCCCAGCCAACAGCGAGTTGCAGTAATCAAGACGGGAGATGACAAGTGCCTGGATTAGGACCTGCGCCGCTTCCTGTGTGAGGCAGGGTCGTACTCTGCGGATGTTGTAGAGCATGAACCTACAGGAACGGGACACCGCCTTGATGTTAGTTGAGAACGTCAGGGTGTTGTCCAGGATCACGCCAAGGTTCTTAGCGCTCTGGGAGGAGGACACAATGGAGTTGTCAACCGTGATGGCGAGATCATGGAACGGGCAGTCCTTCCCCGGGAGGAAGAGGAGCTCCGTCTTGCTGAGGTTCAGCTTGAGGTGGTGATCCGTCATCCACACTGATATGTCTGCCAGACATGCAGAGATGCGATTCGCCACCTGGTCATCAGAAGGGGGAAAGGAGAAGATTAATTGTGTGTCGTCTGCATAGCAATGATAGGAGAGACCATGTGAGGTTATGACAGAGCCAAGTGACTTGGTGTATAGCGAGAATAAGAGAGGGCCTAGAACAGAGCCCTGGGGGACACCAGTGGTGAGAGCGCGTGGTGAGGAGACAGATTCTCGCCACGCCACCTGGTAGGAGCGACCTGTCAGGTAGGACGCAATCCAAGCGTGGGCCGCGCCGGAGATGCCCAACTCGGAGAGGGTGGAGAGGAGGATCTGATGGTTCACAGTATCGAAGGCAGCCGATAGGTCTAGAAGGATGAGAGCAGAGGAGAGAGAGTTAGCTTTAGCAGTGCGGAGCGCCTCCGTGATACAGAGAAGAGCAGTCTCAGTTGAATGACTAGTCTTGAAACCTGACTGATTTGGATCAAGAAGGTCATTCTGAGAGAGATAGCGGTAGAGCTGGCCAAGGACGGCACGCTCAAGAGTTTTGGAGAGAAAAGAGAGAAGGGATACTGGTCTGTAGTTGTTGACATCGGAGGGATCGAGTGTAGGTTTTTTCAGAAGGGGTGCAACTCTCGCTCTCTTGAAGACGGGAGGGACGTAGCCAGCGGTCAGGGATGAGTTGATGAGCGAGGTGAGGTAAGGGAGAAGGTCTCCGGAAATGGTCTGGAGAAGAGAGGAGGGGATAGGGTCAAGCGGGCAGGTTGTTGGGCGGCCGGCCGTCACAAGACGCAAGATTTCATCTGGAGAGAGAGGGGAGAAAGAGGTCAGAGCATAGGGTAGGGCAGTGTGAGCAGAACCAGCGGTGTCGTTTGACTTAGCAAACGAGGATCGGATGTCGTCGACCTTCTTTTCAAAATGGTTGACGAAGTCACCTGCAGAGAGGGGAGGAGGGGGGGGGGGAGGATTCAGGAGGGAGGAGAAGGTGGCAAAGAGCTTCCTAGGGTTAGAGGCAGATGCTTGGAATTTAGAATGGTAGAAAGTGGCTTTAGCAGCAGAGACAGAGGAGGAAAATGTAGAGAGGAGGGAGTGAAAGGATGCCAGGTCCGCAGGGAGGCGAGTTTTCCTCCATTTCCGCTCGGCTGCCCGGAGCCCTGTTCTGGCACCACCCCTACGCGAAACATGGTGGTGGCAGCATCATGCTGTGGGTATGTTTTTTTAGCGGCAGGGACTAGGAGACTAGTCAGAGATCCAGTACAGATGAAAACCTTCTCCAGAGCGATCAGGACCTCAGACTGGGGCAAAGGTTCACAGCCAAGACAATGTAGGAGTTGCATCGGGACAAGTCTCTAAATGTCCTTGAGTGGCCCAGCCAGAGCCTGGACTTGAACCCGATCAAACATCTCTGGAGAGATCTGAAAATAGCTGTGCTGCGACGCTCCCCATCCAACCTGACAGAGCTTCTGCAGAGAATACTGGGAGAAACTGCCCAAATATAGGTGTGCCAAGCTTGTAGTGTCATACCCAAGAAGACCAATGGCTGTAATTGCTGCCAAAGGTGTTTCATCAAAGTACTGAGTAAAGTCTGAATACTTATGTAAATGTGATATTTCATTTTTTTTTTTGCTTGGTCATTATGGGGTATTGTTTGTAGATAGGGGCGGGGAATTATTTGATCCATTTTAGAATAAGGTTGTAAAGTAACAATGTGGAAAAAAATCTAATTTTATTTGTCATATTTGTCACAGGTGTAGACCTTACAGTGAAATGCTTACGTACAAGCCCTTAACCAACGATGCTTTAAGAAGTTAAGAAAAAAAAGTGATAAGTAAAAAATAGAAAAAGTAACAAATAATTAAACAGCAGGGTTCTGAATACTTTCCGAATGCACTGTATGCACTCCAATGCAGATGCACGCACTCACGCATAAGGGGAAGAGAAGATATTTGATGACGAGACATTCATTTTAGTGGGCATAAACTACTTGCATTGGAACAATAGTATTCACAAACACACACTCTGTGGTGGACTGACGTATTGAGCATCTCTCTCGCTCTTTATCTTTGTCAGATCCAGCTAGTGGAAGATGGATCCAGTGCCACCTCTCCAGACACCCCAGAGGCGGCCACTGCCAAGTTCCTGCCCAAGCAGAAAGGTGAGCTGGATAACAAAGCTTTTATACTGTCATTTAGGCCTCCTACAGGTTCTGGACCCATGCTCATACAGCGTCTCAGAGCAGGAGTGTGATCTAGGATCAGTTTTGCCTTTTCAAATGATTATTAGTAAGATTACATGGACAGAGGGGACCTGATCCTAGATCAGCACTCGTATATAGACTGTGAATACTGACCCTGGTGTTCCTCGTATGCTCCACTCATAAGACTACACTGTAAAACTTTACATTGATGATACCAAAAAAGCATTTATAAGTAGTTTGTAAACTAGAATGAGTTTGAGATAAATCTTTTTTTCCCCCCCAGACATTCCTGAGACTCCGAAATCAGTCAAACAGGTGCAGTAACAATACAGTCAATATATGGGTTGTTTTAGAATGATTTGTGCCCTTGTGCTGATTTATACCCCGTCCCTCTCTTCTTCCCCTCCCTCCTCCCATTTCTCCTTTTTCAAGTGATTGTCCTCCCTTTCCCCTACTTCTCTCTCTCCCTCTCCTTTCCCCCCCGAATACCGTTACAGATGCCCATTCCCAAGAAGGTATAGATATTTAAACTGTGCTCATCTGCCTTGCCATGGTGCTTGCTTGTCACGTTTTCTTTTCCAACACTTTTTATTTATTTAGAATTGATCTATTCTGGGTTATATTTGTGCTCAACAGTAATATATTTTCTGTAGTTTGTCTTTCGCAGTTTATACCTCAACTGTTTTACATGGACATTTTGTGTGCTCATTTTTCCCCTTTGATTTCTTGAGACATTTGGGAGCATGATTTCACATTTTTGGGCTGTTACGCACATTGTTTTTAGATTTTATTTTTTGGTGAACCTTTCTGAGACAAGTGTATGCTTGCTTGCATTGTGATGCGCCGTGTTTGTGCCTGCACATCACTTGGGTTTTGAATTTGAACTAATTTCATATACTTTTAAAAATCAACTTCACCCACGAATCTATTACAGTATGTCTTCAGATTTTGAACACAGTAGTTATGGTCAGTACATACTTGCATAAAGACTTAAGTGGTTAATCCAGTAACACACAGTAGTAATCCTGCCTGTAAGAGTGATATCTCTGTGTGTAGACTAATCTTAACCCTGTGTATTTCTGCTCCTCTCGTACTGCTATTTGCTGCCCTCGCGTACTCTGCTGGGCCTATGTATGTCTATCTGTGTATGTGTCCTCTATCCTCTCCTCCGCCTCTACCCACCCTCCTCCAGTTCGTAACCCGCCGTAGTACCAAGGTGAGCCTTTGAACATCAGGCAGAGGCATTCAGTGAGGTAACAGGGGTACTAAGAGGGAAGAGTTCACCTGTCTGTAATTTTGTGTATCACATGAAATGAAACATGGGTTATAGCTCTTAGATATGGATGTTGTAGGAATGTAACAGATTAGGAATGCAGAAGGTCATCTACAGTCTATAAATTATGTTCAGTGTGCGATATTCCTGCTACAGTGTACATCATATAGGTCTAATCTGATAGTAGCCAATAATTAACATGCAGTATTTCACACACACTACATGGAGTGTGTGTATGTGTATCTGCATCGGCCTAACTATAGAATGTGGGTGTAGTAGTGTGTAAAGTTGATATGTAGAGAATGCCCACAGGAAGAGAGATCACAGCAGCAGACAGTTCTTCGAGCCCTAACAGAGTCTACTTTATCACACACAACAACAGTTGAACACTCCTGATCGCCTCTCCTCCTCCAGCTCCCTCCCCTCCCTCCTCATGGTACGTTCCAGGCCTCAAACCACCCCCTCCCCCAGGGAGAGACCAACTCACATCCTGGAGGGGTGAACTCTGGTTTTTCTGGTCATTGGTCAATGGTCAAAATCCCTACAATAACTGGAATGACTACAGCGTGTATATAGTTTGTTTTTGAAACCAAGTTCCCACAAAAGGGAAATAGTAACTTGCTGCTGTAGTTTAGCAACCATCTACAACCAGAGTTCACCTTTTTCCATATAGTTCAGTAAACCTGTGCCAGTTCCTTCAAGGACAGTTGATACTTTTTAGTGTAGGCCAGATCAGTACTGTAAGGGGAGACTTATATGGCACTGGGTGTGGCGTTCTATCACCTGTGTGCCAGGTGTGTTGACTCACTATGACCGGTTCACTTTACCATGGGTTGACCTTAGTTCACCTGGGTTTGTTTGTCTGTTCTTAGCCTGCGTGCCAGTCTGTTTCTGCTCTCTTGACCAACTCCTTATGGGCAAATAACAGCAAATGGATCTAGGACCAGGCTATGTACCTGTGTTCTGGGTGGCAGTCTGTTTCCTCTATGATCACTGGGATTAACAGGTAATGGTACTGTCTCACGGATGTTGTTTTCTCTTTTACATGCGTTTTACTTTTATTTCTCGATTCCTTCCTGTTCTCTCCCTTTTCTCTTTCTATCTTTTCTCCATCTCTCCCTGCCCCCCTACTCTTCCCCTCCCCAGACCCCCCGAGTCTTAGCCACCCCGGCCTCTGGTCTGTCCAGCTCTCTTTCCAGGGAGGATGTCAGTGAGGGCAGCCTGTCTTCCAAGGGTGCACTGGGGGCTCCCGTTGTCCCCCTGCCCAGCGGCACCCCCACCACGCCCGGTGCTCCTCCCCCTGCCACCCCTAGCAAGGTCAGTCCACAACCCACCCTAGCCAATCAGATCATTAGCTAAGGTAGTGTACACCAATTCTGTTTCTGTGTATGTACTGTGTGTAGGCTTTTGTTCTAGCACAGCAAGAAAACACCATAGTCAAATAGTCATTATGACTTTGATAAGTTGATGGATGTTTTTAGTGCTGGGCTGGAACAAAAGCCTGCCTTAACTGAAGCTCTCCAGAACCAGAGTTGGGGAACACTAATCTAAGGCCAAGGTATCACCTCAATCCATTGTTTCCTCATTTGTCATATCATCTGTTGACTGTTCTATTCATGTTGCCATTGTAAACAGGCTGAGCCTCCCGTAGCGAAGCAGGTAGGGTAACATTACCTGGACGCATGCGTAGATCTGGCCTGGGCATGTTGTTTGACTGAGTTCACAGGGTGTTTCAGAAGAGTGCTTCTCCTCAACCTCACTACTACTGCACTTCCCCAATGTGCCCACAGAGGGCAGAGTTTCCATCTTTAGTTTCATGTCAGTGGAACTGTGTCACTGTAACGATGGTCCTTGGTGGTGGGAGCATGTATTTGAGCTATGTGGGGGTTTTATATGCGGGTGCTTTAGACTCCAGTCACTCTCTGAGATGTCAACTATCCCCTCTCTCGTTGTTAAAAATGCCTTTCCAAATTGACCACACATCAACATGAAGTGATTCTCTGTGTGCACCTCCCTCTTGCCTCGCTCTTTCCACTTCTTTATTCTGTTCTTCCCCCAGGAGGAGGAGTCTCTGCGAGGTCAGGTGAAGGATCTAGAGGAGAAGCTGGAGACCCTGAAGATGAAGCGGGCAGAGGACAAGGTCAAGCTGAAGGAGCTGGAGAAGTACAAGATCCAGCTGGAGCAGCTGCAGGAATGGAAGACCAAGATGCAGGAGCAGCAGGCCGACCTGCAGAAACAACTCAAGGAGGCCAAGAAGGTAACAAGTAATAGTACCCACCATAGAAATGAATAAATCACGTTGATGTCTCTTTATGGGTACCTGTCCACTTTCCCTATTAGATAAGAAACATTTTCAATGAACAGTAAAACATGATATTCTATTTGGCAGAAATTCTTATTTTTCTTATAGGGTAACTGATGTAATTGTCTTGTATGTGAAGTGAGATTACTGATGTCAACTCTCGTCATTCAGGATGCTCGGGAGGCCCTGGAGTCTAAGGACCGCTACATGGAGGAGATGTCAGACACGGCGGACGCCATCGAGATGGCCACACTGGACAAGGAGATGGCCGAGGAGCGGTCGGAGAGCTTGCAGGTGGAGGTGGAGTCACTGAAGGAGAAGGTGGAGGAGCTCACCATGGACCTGGAGATCATCAAACACGAGGTCGAGGAGAAAGGTCAGAGTTCACTCTACAGGGTGGTAATGTTAATTGATTGGTAGCATGTTGACCTACTCTTAAGGGGGAAAATAAAGTTGTTTGGATTGAATGGACCTTATGGCTAATGTTACCAAATTTGGAAGTAATACAATTCTGATTGTGAGGTTGAGGAGAAAGGTCAGTATTCACTAGTAGTGTGTTGGTGTGAACAATTGCTAAATTTATGGCGTTTCGTTCTTCCTGGAACTTAATGTCAATCCCTTTTTACTACAGGGATTATTGAGTAGCTACTCAAATGTATTTTTATTTTTTTCCTAAGAAACAAATAATTTGTCATTTTTAAATCATATTTGTCACATGCACTGAATACAACACAGTGAAATGCTTACTTACAAGCCCTTAAACAAGTTTTTAGAAAATACCCTCCAAAAAGTAAGAGATAAGAATAACAAATAATTCAAGAGCAGCGGTAAATAACAATGGTGGGGAAATATACAGGGGGTACCGGTAGAGTCAATGTGCTAGGGCACTGGTGTCAAGGTAATTGAGGTAATATGTACAGTAGGGAGAGTTATTAAAGTGACTTTACATAGATAATAACAGAGAGTAGCAGCAGTGTGGGGGGAGGCAATGCAAATAGTCTGGGTACCCATTCGATTTAGCTGTTCAGGAGTCTTATGGCTTGGGGGTAGAAGCTGTTTAGAAGCTTCTTGGACCTAGACTTGGTACTCCGGTACCGCTTGCCGTGCGGTAGCAGAGAGAACAGTCTATAACTAGGGTGGCTGGAGTCTTTTTGACAATTTTTAGGGCCTTCCTCTGACACCGCCTGGTATAGAGGTCCTGGATGGCAGGAAGCTTGGTCCAGTTATGTACTGGGCCGTTCGCACTACCCTCTATAGTGCCTTGCAGTTGGAGACCGAGCAGTTGCCATACCAGGGAGTGATGCAACCCGTCCGGATGCCCTCGATGGTGCAGCTGTAGAACCTTTTGAGGACCCATGCCAAATCTTTTCAGTCTCCTGAGGGGGAATAGGTTTTGTTGTGCCCTCTTCACGACTGTCTTGGTGTGCTTGGACCATGTTATTTTGTTGGTGATGTGGATGGCAAGGAACTTGAAGATCTCAACCTGCTCCACTACAGCCTCGTCGTTGAGAATGGGGGAGTGCTCGGTCCTCCTTTTCCTGTAGTCCACAATCATCTCCTTTGTCTTGGTCACGTTGAGGGAGAGGTTGTTGTCCTTGCACCACACAGTCAGGTCTCTGATTTCCTCCCTATAGGCTGTCTCATTGTTGTCGGTGATCAGGCCTACCACTGTATTAATCAGCAAACTTAATGATGGTGTTGGATTCGTGCCTAGCCGTGCAATCATGAGTGAACAGGGAGTATAGGAGGGGACTTTGCACGCACCCCTGAGGGGCCCCCGTGTTGAGGATCAGCATGGCGGATGTGTTGTTACCTACCCTCACCACCTGAGGGTGGCCCGTCAGGAAGGCCAGGATCCAATTGCAGAGGGTGGTGTTTAATCCCAGGGTCCTTAGCTTAGTGATGAGCTTTGAGGGCACTATGGTGTTGAACGCTGAGCTGTTGTCAATGAATAGTATTCTCACATAGGTGTTCCTTTTGTCCATGTGTGAAAGGGCAGTGTGGAGTACAGTAGAGATGGCATCATCTGTGGATCTGTTGGTGCGGTATGCAAATTGGAGTGGTCTAGGGTTTCTGGTGTAGCTGTGAGCCATGGCCAGCCTTTCAAAGCATTTCATGGATACAGACGTGAGTGCTAAGGGTCGGTAGTCATTTAGGCAGGTTACCTTAGTGTTCTTGGGCACAGGAACTATGGTGTGCTGCTTGAAACATGTTGGTATTACAGATGTCAGTGAAGACACTTGCCAGTTGGTCAGCGCATGCTCGGAGTACACGTCCTGGTAATTTGTCTGGCCCTGCGGCCTTTTCAAATCAAATCAAATCAAATTTATTTATATAGCCCTTCGTACATCAGCTGATATCTCAAAGTGCTGTACAGAAACCCAGCCTAAAACCCCAAACAGCAAACAATGCAGGTGTAAAAGCACGGTGGCTAGGAAAAACTCCCTAGAAAGGCCAAAACCTAGGAAGAAACCTAGAGAGGAACCGGGCTATGTGGGGTGGCCAGTCCTCTTCTGGCTGTGCCGGGTAGAGATTATAACAGAACATGACCAAGATGTTCAAATGTTCATAAATGACCAGCATGGTCGAATAATAATAAGGCAGAACAGTTGAAACTGGAGCAGCAGCACAGTCAGGTGGACTGGGGACAGCAAGGAGCCTTCATGTCAGGTAGTCCTGGGGCACGGTCCTAGGGCTCAGGTCAGTTGAAACTGGAGCAGGAGCATGGCCAGGTGGACTTTTGATTAAGACCTTTAAACAGGCCAACATCCACATCGGCTGCGGAGAGCGTGATCACACAGTCGTCCGGAACAGCTGATGCTCTCATGCATTTTTCAGTGTTACTTGCCCCGACGCGAGCATAGAAGTAATTGAGCTAATCTGGTAGTCTTGTGTCACTGGGCAGCTCTCGGCAGTGCTTCCCTTTTGTAGTCTGTAATGGTTTGCAAGCCCTGCCACATCCAACGAGCGTCGGAGCCGGTGTAGTACGATTCAATCTTAGTCCTGTATTGACGATTTGCCTGTTTGATGGTTCGTCGGAGGGCATAGCGGGATTTCTTATAAGTACCGCTCCTGAAAGCGGTAGCTCTACCCTTTAGCTCAGTTTGAATGTTGCCTGTAATCCATGGCTTCTGGTTGGGGCATATACGTACAACATTTGTGGGGATTACGTCCTCGATGCACTTATTGATAAAGCCAGTGACTGATGTGGTGTACTCCTCAATGCTATCGGAAGAATCCCGGAACATATTCCAGATTGTGCTCGCAAAACAGTCCGGTAGTTTAGTATCTGCTTCATCTGACCACTTTTTTATTGACCAAGTCACTAGTGCTTCCTTTTTAAAATTTTTGCTTGTAAGCAGGAATCAGGAGGATAGAATTATGGTTAGATTTGCCAAATGGAGGGCAGGGAGAGCTTTGTATGCGTCAGTGTGTGGAGTAAAGGTGGTCTTGAATTTTTTCCCCCTCTGGTTGCACATATAACATGCTGATAGAAATGAGGAAAAATATATTTAAGTTTCCTTGCATCAAAGTCCCCAGCCACTATGAGCGCCGCCTCTGGATGAGCGTTTTCCTCTTTGCTTATGGTGGTATACAGTTCATTGAGTGCGGTTTTAGTGCCAGCATTGGTCTGTGGTGGTATGTAGACAGCTACGAACAATACATAGTGTGGTCTACAGCTTATCATGAGATGCTTTACCTCAGGTGAGCAAAACCTTGAGACTTCCTTAGACAAACAAACAAAGTAGCTATTCTTTAAGAGGATTTATCCAGTATTGCTTGGCAAGTTGAGACAACCTAACTGCATTTCTTCACCAGGTTCTGATGGAGCTGCCTCCAGTTACCATGTCAAGCAGCTGGAGGAGCAGAACAGCAGACTGAAAGAGGCTCTGGTCAGGTGAGTGTGTTTAAAAAAAAACACACCCATCTCCCTTGAACATGCATTTTACTCCAGGATTCAATTTAATGTGTGTCCAGAAAACCAATCCATCATTTCTATCCTTTGGTTTGAGCTTTTACATAACTATCTCTCCTCCCAGGATGCGTGACCTGTCTTCCTCTGAGAAGCAGGAGCATGTGAAGCTCCAGAAGCAGATGGAGAAGAAGAATGGAGAGCTGGAGACTCTGAGGACCCAGAAGGAGAAGCTACAGGAGGAGATGAAGCAGGCTGAGGCCACCATTGATGAGCTGAAGGAGCAGGTTAGTCAGCCAGTTTATTTATATTTTAGTACCAGTCAAACATTTGGACACCTTCTCAGTCCATGGTTTTTCTTTTCTTTTTACCATTGTCTACATTGTAGAATAATAGTCAAGGCATCAACACTACAAAATAACAGATGGAATCATGTTGTAACCAAAAAAGGGATAAACAAATCAAAATGTATTTTATATTTGAGATTCTTCAAAGTAGCCACCGTTTGCCTTGATGATGGCTTTGCACACTCTTGGCATTCTCTCAACCAGCTTCATGAGGTAGTCTCCTGGAATGCATTTCAATTAACAGGTTTGCCTTGTAAGCGGTTAATTTGTGGAAGGTAGAGGTGGTATACAAAAGATAACCCCATTTGGTAAAAGACCAAGTCCATATTATGGCAGGAACAGCTGAAGTAAGCAAAGAGAAAGGACAGTTTATCATTAAGACAGGAAGCTCAGTCGATCCGGAAAATGTCAAGAACTTTGAAAGATTCTTCAAGTGCAGTCGCAAAAACCACTAAGCACTATGATGAAACTGGCTTTCATGAGGATCGCCACAGGAATGGAAGACCCAGAGCTGTTTTTTTGGGTGCTATTTAATGAAGCTGCCAGTTGAGGACTTGTGAGGTGTCTGTTTCTCAAACTAGACACTAATGCACTTGTTCTCTTGCTCAGTTGTGCACCGGGGCCTCCCACTCTATTCTGGTTAGAGACCGTTTGAGCTGTTCTGTGAAGGGAGTAGTACACAGCGTTGCACGAGATCTTCAGTTTCTTGGCCATTTCTCGCATGGAATAGCCTTCATTTCTCAGAACAAGAATAGACTGCGAGTTTCATGAGAAAGGTCTTTGTTTCTGGCCATTTTGAGCCTGTAATCGAGCCCACAAATGCTGATGCTCCAGATACTTAACTAGTCTAAAGAAGGCCAGTTTTATTGCTTCTTTAATCAGAACAGTTTTCAGCTGTGCTAACATAATTGCAAAAGGGTTTTCTAATGATCAATTAGCCTTTTAAAATTATAAACTTGGATTAGCTAACACAACGTGCCATTCGAACACAGGAGTGATGGTTGCCGGTAATGGGCCTCTTTACGCCTATGTAGATATTCCATAAGAAATCTGCCGTTTCCAGCTACAATAGTCATTTACAACATTGTTAATGTCTACACTATATTTCTGTTCAATTGTATGTTATTTTAATGGACAACAAATGTGCTTTTCTAAGTGACCCAAACTTTTGAGTGTGCGTGCATTCGGAAAGTATTCAGACCCCTATAGACCCCCAGACCCCTATACCTTCTCCCCATTTTGTTATGTTACAGCCTTAAAATTGATTAAATGGTTATTTCTCTCAATCTACACACAGTACCCCATAATGACAAAGCAAAAACAGGTTTAGATATTTTTCCAAATGTATAAACAATGTACTGATATCACATTTAAATAAGTGTCCTTTACTCAGTATTTTGTTGAAGCATTTTTAGCAGCGATTACAGCCTTGAGTCTTGGGTATGACGCTACAAGTTTCTCCCATTCTGCATGCAGATCCTCTCGAGCGGCAGGGTAGCCTAGTGGTTAGAGCGTTGGATTAGTAACCGGAAGGTTGTAAGTTCAAATCCCCGAGCTGTCGTTCTGCCCCTGAACAGGCAGTTAACCCACTGTTCCTAGGCCTTCATTGAAAATAAGAATTTGTGCTTAACTGACTTGCCTAGTTAAATAAAGGTTGGATGGGGAGTGTCGCCGCACAGCTATTTTCAGGTCTCTCCAGAGATGTTTGATAGGGTTCAAGTCCGGGCTCTGGCTCAAGGACATTCAGAGAATTGTCCCGAAGACACGTTGTCTTGGCTGTGTGCTCAGTCTGAGAACCTGCTCCAGAGCGTTCAGGACTTCATCATCGTTCATCTGTCCCTCGATCCTTGCCACTGAAAAACATCCCCACAACATGATGCTGCTTCACCGTACAGATGGTCCAGGTTTCCTCCAGACACAAAGCTTGGTATTCAGGCCAAATAGTTCAATCTTGTTTGGCAAACTCCAACCGGGCTGTCATGTACTGAGCAGTGGATTCTGTCTGGCCACTCTACCATAAAGGCCTGATTTGCGAAGTGCTGCAGAAGGTTGTCCTTCTGGAAGGTTCCACTGAGGAATTCTAGAACTCTGTCAGAGTGACCATCAGGTTCTTGGTCACCTCCCTGACGAAGGCCCTTCTCCCCCTGATTGCTCAGCTTGGCTGAGTGGCCAGCTCTAGGAAGAGTTTGGTGTTTTCAAACATCTTCCATTTAAGAATGTTGGCGGCCACTGTTGTTCGTGGACTTTCAATGCTGCAAAACAATTTTGGTACCCTTCCACAGATCTGTGCCTCGAGACAATCCTGTCTCGGAGCTCTATGGACAATTCCTTTGACCTCATGGCTTGGTTTTGGTCTGACATGCACTGTCAACAGTGGGATCTTATATAGACAGGTGTGTGCCTTTCCAAATCATGTCCAATGAATCTACCCAATCAATTGAGTTGACCAATCAAGTTGTAGAAACATTTCAAGGATGATCATTGGAAACAGGATACACCTGAGCTACATTTCTAGTCTCATAGCAAAGGGTCTGAATACTTAAATAAGGTTTTTTAACTTTTAATATATTTGCCAAAATTTCTAAAAACCTATTTTCACCTATTGTGTGTAGATTGAGGAACATTTTTTATTTAATCGATTTTTAGGATAAAGCTGTAACATAAATATGGAAAAGGTCAACGGGGCTGAATACTTTCCCGAATGCACTGTATACTACTTGAGGTGATGAAGCAGGTTGAGGTTACCTAATGATCTCCATGAACAACATAGGACGTTTTTCTATGCTAGTGTCACTTCTGATTACTCTCATCTGTATGTGTATAATTTATTTTTGTATATGCCTCGGTTGCTTTTAAGAGCTTTGCATCATACGTATTTGTGTCCTAGGTTGATGCTGCTCTCGGGGCAGAGGAGATGGTGGAGACTCTGACTGAGAGGAATCTGGACCTGGAGGAGAAAGTCAGAGAGCTCAGAGAGACTGTCACAGACCTGGTGAGTTCAAATCAATACTCCTGTCAACCCTGTTACCTTAATATCAATGTCAACCCTGTTACTTTGTATGGTTTGAGTAGTCAGTGATTTGAGTTCACACACCCATACCAACTCTGTTGGTATGTTTTGAATAACCAACTCTGTCAACGCTATGCCCCTGATGTGCACACACTATATTGGTAAGGACACTGTTTTAGAGACCGAGATACACCCCTTTGTGTTTGAACCCTGTCCACTCAATACTCCCCACACCACCACACAAGACACCTCTTCCACCTCTGACCCATTCCAGGAAGCGATCAACGAGATGAATGACGAGCTGCAGGAGAACAGCAGGGAGACTGAGATGGAGCTGAGGGAGCAGCTGGACTTGAACGGGGCCAGGGTGCGAGAGGCCCAGAAGAGGGTGGAGGCCGCTCAGGAGACAGTGGCTGACTATCAGCAGACCATCAACAAGTATCGCGAGCTCACCACCAGCCTACAGGTATAGAGTTTGAATTCATTGTTTCGGTGTAGTGTCATACAACATGCAATCGGGAGAAGGACACTTAACACTATTGTTGTTAATAGTTTAAAAAAACGATTCTGTGAACTTCTTTGCCTCAGTCAGGGTTTTACTGACATCCTGAATACATCAGCCTTTAGGCAAAATGGCAAAGGTCTTGTTAGCTGACTGGTTTATTTTGGTTATTTGTATATGAATTGTGTGTGTAGGATACCAACAGGGAGCTGACCATTGCTCAGAATGCCAATGCAGAGCAGGTCCAACAGCCTCCTGCTGAGCTGTTTGACTTCAAGATCAAGTTTGCTGAGACCAAGGCCTACGCCAAGGTAAGAAAGTGTGCCACACACATACATTTTAGTGCAGTGGTTCCTTTACAGGGACCACCAGATCACTGTTTTTTGATTTTTTTTTACATCAGATATTTATCAGTGAATGTAGTAGTTTAAAGGCCTATTATCTCAGGATGTGTGAGATTCTACCATTGCAACAACAAATAACATGTTTATCCTATTCACGTTTGTCTCCCCAGGCCATCGAGATGGAGCTGAGAAAGATGGAGGTGGGCCAGGCCAACCGACAGGTGTCTCTCCTCACCTCCTTCATGCCCGACTCCTTCCTGCGTCATGGAGGAGACCACGACTGTATTCTGGTGCTCTTGCTCATACCAAGACTCATTTGCAAGGTATTGTGTGCGTCTGTGTGTTCCAGTTGATTAGTATTACAAGCTCAGAATTTGACGGAATGTGTGAGTATTTAAGGTTCTTACTGTGTGTGAGTGTGCCTAATGTGTGTGTTCCTCCCTCTCTGTAGGCTGAGTTGATCAGCAAGCAGGCCCAAGAGAAGTTTGATCTGAATGGTAACCCAGTGGAGAGGACTGGGATGAAGATGAGAGGACCACCTGGAGAACAACTCAGCTTTGCCTCTGGACTGGTGTATTCTCTAACCCTGCTACAGGCCACGCTGCACAAATATGAACAGTAAGGAGGATCGAATTAAGCAATATGGTCAATATACCACGGCTAAGGGCAAAACTGAATGCCTGGATACAGCCCTTAGCTGTGGTATATTGGTCATATACCGAAATCCCCAGAGGTGCCTTATTGCTATTATCAACAGGTTACCAATGTAATTAGAGCAGTACAAATATTTTTTTTGTCATACCTGTGGAATACTGTCTGATATACCACGGCTGTCAGCCAATCAGCATTCAGGGCTCGAACCACCCAGTTTATAATCCCACTTATACTTCTAAAATAGTAACAGCATATTGAAGTGGTTGCTTTGTCTCTCTCGCCTGCCTGATCACACTTGTTTTCCAATAGTGTACATCTAATGATAATCGAGCAAGGGGAAATCAAGGAGTGCCATGTTCTTGAAAGAGCGAATGCCCCTAAAAAAAAGCAACTTCTTGTTTTGAAAATGGCCTATGTAGCATCTGAGTCAGAAACATTTATTCTAGTGTAAAATGGACTACAACGTGTAAATAGGATCATTTTGGTCATGAAGTCGGCCTCGTCCAAAACAGATTTGCATGATAGGAAAAAAGGGCATGTCACGGAATGAAGGGTAACGTAACAGTTTTTCTTGGGTTGGGTTTATTTCAATCCTGCACACAGCTGGCAGCACCCAAGTAAGTATCAATTTGGAGTGCAGCTGCACACGGCCCGATCTTAATGTCCACGGTCAATTTGGTTTGACATTCGATATCCCCATGGGGTTAGTTGGGGACCATCAGTAAATTACACAATATTGGACAATATATTAAAAGGTTGATAGCTCCAAATTTCAATAACTTAAAAACCTCAAACCAACTATGCATTGTAGAAATGCGTATATACAAATATTAATAGCATTTAATGAGAACTAAGATGTGTAACATTTACATTGTTCATTTATTTACGATCCATAACTAGCCACAGAGATAGGCTATCCAATGCCAAACCATCTTTACCACGGTTGCACACCAGCCAGCTGAAACTAATTGGTGAGAAAAGTTGACTAGCACTAGCTAGCCTAGGTGACTTCAAGACACAAGACCTGGTAAGTTATCTAAATGGGTGAATGACTTTGTACTGTTTTGGCAGAGTGAATGGACAAACGCTTGCCACGTGCGAACACACATGAGAGACCCACATTAACCCCCCCCCAAGACATCCCTTGTTTGGCTCCAATCATGGCCACTTAATTTCTTACTGAAAACGAGGCCAAATCAGGAAGTTCATACATTTCCTTTTCTCTCCCCTCTCCCTCAGATCTCTGAACTGCTGCAGTGTGGAGGTGTATAAGCGGATGGGGACTCTCTACTCAGAGATGAGTGTCCATGAGCGTTCTCTAGACTTCTTTATAGACCTGCTGCACAAAGACCAGCTGGATGAGACTGTACACGTGGAGCCTCTCACCAAGGCCATCAAGTACTACCAGGTACGCAATACACACCCTGAACACTCGCAACAGAGAACACACACTTCACACACAAACTCTTGTTGACACTCAATATATAACACACAATTGACCGCACATGCTGTACACTCTTGAGAAAGCGCTAGGACCAAGACGTACTATTGCTTCACCATACCATTATTTGGCCACTCTTGACAGAACACTCCACACGCTCTGTCCACTCAATTGTGCTCATTCTCTCAACTCGCACACCCCAGCACTGACATACTATCAAGTTAATCAATGCTATGAGTAAGGCCTTGTAAGCCACTCATTGACTAATCTGTTTTTATTTTGCAGCAACTGTACAGCATCCACCTGGCTGATCAGACTGAAGATTGCACCGTGCAGCTGGCTGATCACATCAAGGTACAACCATCCTTCATCAACAAAAGCGCAATTACATTTTATTATATAATTGCTAGAAAGACTATATTTAAAATAAGAAAATACCCTTGTAGCCTATTACAAACATATCTTACATAAAATCAGTTATAACACTGAACCGAATTTGACCTCTGAACTCTGACCTCCAGTTCATCCAGAGTGCATTGGACTGTATGGGTGCGGAGGTGGTGCGTCTCAGGGCCTTCCTGCAGCCGGGGCAAGAGGGGGCTGACCTGAACATCCTGCTGAAGGACCTAGACACATCCTGCAGGTCGAATACAATACTTAATATGTAATTTCTATGTAGATCAATTTATCTCAATTTATACTTTTGTCATTTACCCCCTGCAGCGACATCAAACAGTTCTGCAAGAAGATCAGACGCAGGATGCCAGGGACCGACGTGCCAGGGGTGCCCGCCGCTCTGGCCTTTGGCGCACCGGTATGTGCCGAGTGCTATGCTTAGGTCTTATGTTTAGGTTGGGAAGTTTTAGCCCTGGGCCAAGTATTTACAGTAGCTCATAAAGTACAGTAATGCAACTCAACTTTGCATTTGTGGAACCGGGACTACTGCATGAGAATTTGACTGACAGTTCTGTGGACCAATGCCAGGTGTCAGAGCCTCTAACGGACTGCAGGCGTCAGCTGACTCGGGTGGTTGCCGTGCTCCAGGAGGTAGCTGCGGCGGGGGCGCAGATGGTCGCCCCTCTAGGAGAACAGGAGGGGCTCAACACCCTCAAACTGGAGGACGTGGCCTTCAAGGCTGTTGAACAGGTACTGTGACCATATACTGAATATAGATTGAGTATAGACTGATCATTGCATGTTTGCGATTGACTACATTGCAGTTGGATTGCACAGAATCATTGATCTAATATTAAAAATCCCCTTGAGGGACTCCTGAGTGGCGCAGCGGTCTAAGGCAATGCATTGCAGATCTGAGGTGCCACTACAGTCTGGGGTTTGATCCGTGACCTGGAGCCCCATAGGGCGGCGCACAATTGGCCCAGCACCGTCCAGATTAGGAGAAAGTTTGGCCGGGGGACTTTCATTGTCTCATTGCGCTCTAGCGACTCCTTGTGGCGGTCCGGGCTCCTGCAGCCTGACTTCAGTCGAAAGGTGTTTCCTCTGGCACATTGGTGCGGCTGGCTACCTGGTTAAGGGAACAGTGTGTGAAGAAGCAGCGTGGCTCGGCGGGTCATGTTTTGGTGGACCTTCGCCTTTCCCGAGCTGGTTGGCGAGTTGCAGCGATGAGACAAGAGCGTAGCTACCAATTGTGTATCACGAAATTGGAGAGAAATGGGGTGAAATTACAATAATAATAATAAACAGAAAATATCACCTTACATCCCAAAGAACTACTTTCTGATCAAGAATAGTGATTCTGTCTTGCTCAAACTGACCCCTTCAAACACTCTGACTGTCTCTCCCTCCTCTCCAGGTGTATGGGTCCCATGGCCTGAATCCCCATGAGTGTCTGCGTCAGTCCTGCAGCTCTGTCATCTCCACCATGAACAAGATGGCTACCGCCATGCAGGAGGGAGAGTATGACGCCGAGCGACCACAGGGAAAGGTATGTACGGGACTAGGGCTGGGGGGAGTATGACACTAGGCGGGAGGTATGGCTGGAGACTGAATTTCTTCACATTTTCTAGCCTTTTCAAAACTAAGAACACTACGTCTGTAGCACGTTTGCCCCTCGTTTAATTGACATTCACAGTTCATCCCCTTCCTGTCTCCCCCTCCCTGCATAGACTCCCCCGGTAGAGGCTCGTGCAGTGGCCCTCAGGGCAGAGATCACTGACGCAGAGGGTCTGGGAGTCAAACTGGAGGACAGAGACACTGTCATCAAGGAGCTCAAGAAGTCCCTGAAGATCAAAGTACGGACATGTCTCTCCTTTCTAACTCGCGCACACACAAAGATACACACGGTTATTCTCATCCTTGCACTTTTTCTTATACACACACATTTTTCCCTCGCATGCACTCACCATCTCTCACATTAACACCCGCACACTCTCCCTGTCTCTCTAACCCAGGGAGAGGAGTTGAGTGAGGCCCACGTCCGTCTCAGCCTGCTAGAGAAGAAGCTGGATACGTCCACTAAAGATGCAGACGAACGTGTGGAGAAGATCCAGACCAAACTGGATGAGACCCTCGCCCTGCTCAAGAAGAAAGAGAAGTAGGACTGGGGAACGCGGTGGCTGTGGGACTATTAAGCAAGGAAGGAGGATGTTCTAGAATCAGGACACTTCTGTCTGTGTATAGTTGTGTGCAAAGAATTTAGCTTTCTCATATCCCAGTGCCTTTCAGATCAACATATGGGAGACGTAAGAGGGGAGTAGGGGTGAAGATGGTAGATAGTCTGTTTGGTGGAGAGATGGCATATTTTCACATCGTTGCCTGCTGTAGAGCCAGGAGAGGACATTATTTTAATTCACATAGTGAATGTATTACATTGATCAAGTATTTGTGTAAAACCTACGTTTTCTTTTTCTCTCACTCTCCCTCCCCAACCCAGGGAGTTTGAGGAAACCATGGACGCCCTGCAGGCAGACATCGACCAGCTGGAGGCAGAGAAAGCAGAGCTGAAGCAGCGTCTCTCCAACCAGTCAAAGGTGACCATTGAGGGCCTCAGGGCCCCGCCTGCCTCTGGCATCGCATCCATCGTCTCAGGAACCGCCGGAGGTGAGTCTCATGAGTCTTTTGATACCTCACACGCCTTTATACCTCACATTATACCATCACGCACATTCTGATGAAGCTTTTTCAGAAGATTGACATGTAAAAAGCCATGTGGGTTTTTGGATGAAATCAACTTTAGTCGTGAGTTTGTACTTAGAAAATCACCTGATAGACTATATTATCCCCTCCCAGCGGCCATCCCAAAAATGTCAAATACGAATGTAATTTGTATTTTTTTTTTTTTTTTAAGACAGCGAGCTTGCGTGCTACGGGAGGGACAGGGTTACCATGACATTGACAAAGCAAATTATTGAAGCTAAATATATTCCAGTAGCCTGCCCTGTTCCATTCTGGTGGAGCTGTGGCCTGTCTGGGGGGGATATGCATCTTTCCCTTTTCAAGACAATTCGATGCGTATCTCGATACATTGGCTCAGAAACGTTACATGAGCGATGCGATTGGTTTGATTAGAGGAAGGGATCGATGCGGTACAATCCGGTGCACTAACATTTGTTGCATACACACACACACAAGCTTTCCGTTCTAAATTTAAAATCTTCTGCTGATGGAGATCATGAGCTGGATCTGTCTGAGGTGATATGTGTGTGTATGTAGGCACCTGAGCTAAGCCATAAGGGAAACTTACCACCCCACACGGAACCCAAACCGGCTGCGCGCGTGCGCCATCGTGCATACATTTATTTTGCCCCCCCACACCAAACGCTATCACGACACACAGGTTAAAATATCAAAACAAACTCTGAACCAATTACATTAATTTGAGGACAGGTCGAAAAGCATTAAACATTTATGGCAATTTAGCTAGCTAGCTTGCAGTTGCTAAAATGCACAAGGTCCTCTACTCCGACAATTAATCCACACATAAAACGGTCAACCGAATAGTTTCTAGTCATATCTCCTCCTTCTAGGCTTTTTCTTCTCTTGACTTTATATTGCGATTGGCAACTTTCATAAATTAGGTGCATTACCGCAACCGACCTCGTTCGTCTTTCAGTCACCCACGTGGGTATAACCAATGAGGAGATGGCACGTGGGTACCTGCTTCTATAAACCAATGAGGAGATGGGAGAGGCAGGACTTGCACCGCGATCTGCGTCACAAACAGAACTGACTTTTATTTTAGCTCTTGGCAACGCAGATGAGTCAGCCTGTTAAATGTTAGCTATTTTCGTCCAACCACCCGCCCCCCCACACTTTTGATCTGAAATCAACATCACCCACTAATTAATTTGTAATTTTATTTAAAAAAAAGTGTTAGAGCAAGATTGAATTAAAACATTTGGTATAACCTAGCCAAGGAATATAAAGCACAACTTTGGATGTACTCCGTCTCATAATCGAATGATTTAGACAGTTTACGTTTGGACAAGACTTGGTGATTGCTGTCCTTGTTGTGAAATGATCAACTTTACCATGTATATCTAAAATATACAGATTTTTGTTTCAAGCAAAACTACCAAAACTAATTGTTCAGGTTCACCCTCAGCAATAAAATGAAATTGAATGTAAGTGCCCCCGATCAGCATGTGAGCCAGATGAGTTATCTCTGGCGGTAGCTTATGCTACTCTTATTCTGGTAAAACACAATTTTCAACAGCACATTTGATAAAAAATAACCTACGATATTACATTGGTTGTCGCTCAACTAATAAAGCGTAATTTTGTGCAAGCTATTTTACAAACATTTGAATGCTGAAGGTGATGTTAAATGTTCCTAATAGAAGAACTATAAAAAGCATATGCATGACCATGGTAGCAATTGACAGGGAACACTTTGGAGATGATGAGGAAATGATCCGACCAAAGGTGAGGACGCAATAGTTGTTCGACCTGATACAAGACTGTTGATTTTATGTGCATTTTACATTTACTGTACTTTTCACAACATTTTGTAAATGTCGAAATCTGAAAATACCCGTGTTACATCTAGTAACAATATGAATATTCATTGACTTTTTTTGAAGTAAGGCCATTTGCTCAATGTCACCCATGAAACTCTCTGCTGGCTTTGCCTGACTCGGCCACAGTCAAGCTGAAATAGGCGTGGTATCGTCTGTCACATCACCATCGATGGCTGTCAATCATCCTCGATAGATGATACTATCATAATATCATCCAATCCTAAAGCCATGTGATTAGGGTTTATAATCTGCTAAATATGTTCCGACTGTTTTAATTTACAAATGTCTTACCCCTCCCTTCCTCCTCTCCAGCGGGTGTTGCCCCAGGAGCAGGGGGCCTGTCTGGGCCGATGCAGGTGGTGGACTCCCCTCTCCTCCGTCAGCAGGTGGAGACCCAGAGACTGGGCATCAAACACCTGAAGAACGAGAACAACAGACTGAAGGTCAGAACACTGCAGGGAACTGACTTGTGTGTGTCACTTTTAGTGCCAGCTCTACTGTCCTAATCAAAATATGGATTCATTCTTTCTCTTGTTACCAGTAATGAGAACAATGATCTGCAAACATACAGAAGTCTGTGTTGTATGCTTCTCTTGATGTAGTTCACTGAAGTCTATTTACCATGGAACATATATTCACTAGTTGTCCATTTTAATGTATGCATGTATGTTTGACTGTAGTTGGCTCTGTGTTGATGACTGTGTCTCTGTCTCTATTGATAACTCTGTATATCGCTCTCCTCCAGGCAGAGAAGATGAGAGCCCAGTTAGCCTCCCTCCCTCCCCTCCACGTCCCCAAGCTTCCTCTGAGAGAGGCCTCCACCTCTCCCCCTGCTGAGGGGCCTCTCCACGGGGCTCTCTACAGGAAGACAGACCAGCTCCTGGGGACCCTGCTCAAGATGAGTGCCGCCGTTAAGGTGGTCGACATCACCGGGAAGACTCCAGGTGGGAGGGATGTGGGTGTGTGAAGGGTGTTGTGAGTGTGTAGCGTCGTTGTTTTTCAGTACGTGTGTATTTGCGTTAAGATAATAAAATCTCATATGTACCGTCTCTTTCTCCACTACAGTGAGTGCGAGTGCTCAGCTCCTGGACCAGACAGCTCGACTGCAGTCTCTGAGTGACGCTCTGGACAAACTGAAGGTGACCTGAATTTATATGATCAACCCTAGTAATAATCAGTATTTCTCTACACCAGACAGATTTTGTCCACCTATCTCTCTGTCTATCATGGAAATGGACACATCTCTCTCTCTCAGGGTGAAGTGTCAGAGCATGTGGTTTCTCAGCAGCCTGGGGCGAAGGTCTCCTCTGACTTTGCCACCTTCCCCATTTCCTCCTTCGTCAAGGTAACACACACACACATTGTAGGCACTCAAATAAATACCTGGTTTAGGTATAAGACTTTATTTGTTGTCCTTTGACCTGTTCTTCTCTTGTCCTCTCAGGCCAAGGAGGAGAAGCAGGGGGGTACGGTGTTCATAGGGCGCGTGGCCATCCCATGTGCCAAGGGCCAGGAGCAGGTGCACCGTCTTGTCCTATCACAGCAGCACCTGCAGCAAGTGCACCGCCTCCTCATGACCTAAGATGCCATCCCATTGGCCTGCGTCCACAAGTGATAGCAAGCTCCTCCAATCAGATCACAGCAGATGCAAAAAATGTTTTCAGTTCCAGTCCATTTCCTATTGTTCATCAGATTCTCTCAGGACACGGTTACACTACACCACCTGGTCAAAAGGTATTACCGATCTATGCCAAAGAGACACACAAGTGTTCTCGTCTAGTTATAATACATAGAGTAATTGCTATTCTTTACCAACACGTTCTACATGATTGTCAGAAGTCTTTTTAAAACGACTTGACTCGTAAATGTTGCATCTCTAGAATTGATTTAAAAGTATGGAGAAACAAACAACAAAATGTATGCACACCAAGCGAGATGGAGCAGAAATTGGTTAACGGCAGATGGCACAATTATTCATGCATTGCACTTTTTTTTTTTGTACTGTGGTGATTATTTAAATCTACACCGGTATAAACCAGCAGTCGGGACCAAGCAAATTCACCACTGAAATAAATGCCATTTAGCCACGTTAATGTGTGATTCCCGTTTGAGATAGACTAATGTATTCTAAATCAGGGTGTCAAGGCACCCTATGACAATTAAGTTCCAATTCAGACACCTTTAACTTATGTTGAGATGGGATGCTAATTTGAGAAATGTAGGGTGTTTGACATGCCTACAGCAACCAGGTTTCACTGATAGTGTTGGTGTGTCATTATGGTAGATGTATGTCTGGGTGGAAAAGACATGAATTGTAAATGCTGAATAGTCTAACTTTCAGCACTAGCCACATCCTAATCTCAAAAGCCATGATACTGTATAACGTGTTCAGTGCAGAACATTTCAACCATATATACCTACTCTCCAGTGTTCATTGTGGACTGAGTGACTATCCATCTGTCCTGTATCCAAAAACAGACCAATAAAGTTCTTACCTAACAAAATTGATTACTTGGTAACATGAAATTCCTTCCATGCCTAGACCTGGACTAAAACACAAGGAGACTCAATGAGAACTAAACATTAAATCAGTGTAAGTTTATTGTAAAATTTTTCCAGTATGCCTAAACATACAACCAACCCCCACCAGGGCAAGAACATACTAAGATATAGACTGACAGAATGTTAGCCTTTCAGCCTCAAAATAAAAAAAAAAAAAAAAACATTCTTGAGCAGAAGACAACGCAGCCCTCTAGGAATGTAGTTGTGAGGCACGAGCAAATGACAGAATTATGAAATAACTTTAAGCACTGCCCATACACGAGCAAGTACCATGACTTTAAACACTATATACATTGTCCAGGAAAAACTCCTGACCCAATGTGCCACTCCCTCCTTAGGGCCAGGAGTTTTCCCCCCTAACCCAACCAGGAAAAGCTCTGTCCTAGTTTGCACAGTCCACAGCAAAGAGCTACATGGCCTGTATAACAGCTTTCCAGTCAGTATCTCTGGCATGTGTATGGGGCGTAGTGCTTCCTGGGTTGTTTCTTCCTCATCACATACTTGTTCTCAGGACGGCGAGGGACGTAGGGTCTGGGGTGGTAGCCCTCATTATGCTGCACCGGCCTGGAGTGTCCAGCTGGAAGAGAGAAAAGGGAGAGTGCTAAAACAGTCATTTATAGCCCAATCACCCCAGGATTGATACAATTCTTGGCTACAGAGCAGAGGCTCTACTTGTAAATTCATTTTGCGTCAAGCAAGGGAGGAGAGACTTCACAATGGAATCTAGAAGGATAGGTACACTTCATGGCTGTGTCCAAAATCTGTCTTGCCTACTACGGCCAGTGTCAGAGGTCCCATGTTTAAACTACTGTGTGCACGCGTTTCAACTTACTCCTGTTCCGGACCATCCTGTTATTTTCACTGCATCTGTTGTTCAGTGAGTGTCTGTTGACTGGGGGATGTCTGTAGACCGCCGTGTGTCTGTGATGCACTGGGGCAGTTGGCCGTCTGTTGACCGGTCTGTTGGCTTGGTTCTCCTCGAAGCCGAAGTAGCCAGCGCCGGACTTGGGGAACGCGTCCTCATAGAATCAAGTCAAATTGTCTATTCATTTTTAAATGTGTTGGACATTGTTAAATTGTGACTTGACAATTTAAAAGTGCATTTAGAATCGCAGCACTTCAATAAAAATAAAATTAAAAGTAAAAAGGCAATCAAATCACAGATTAAAGGCCAAGCTAAAACGGTGGAGTTAAGTGCAATTTCAACCTCACCACTTTTAAAGGGGTCATAATTTCAAGCAACATACCAGTATCTACATGAGAAAACAGGAAATAGTGGTGAAGTGTCCCTTTAAAAACCTCAATGGTGTTTGCCCCTTACCTCGTGGAACTGTTCTCCGCAGTCATTGTATTTCCCTTCCAGAGGCCTGTAGGGTTCATCCAAAGCTGGTCTGTAGGGTTCATCCGAAGCTGGTCTGTAGGGCTCAAGGCCCGAGTCCTCAGCAGGATGCCATCCTAGAAAAGCTAGAAAAGAAGAGAAATGTTGTTCAGTTTAATGTACGTAAGCTATCCTTCCATAGATCTGAAGGACAGAGTCAAATGCAGGCTGCCACCTTTTAGAGATACAGGACACGAGGAGAGACGGATGTTGCAGTTGAATTAAAGAATACAGAATTGTTCTTCCCAGAAAGGTTTCACAAGAGCTGTATTAGGACGTTGTCATTATACAAATATCTGATTCATACCTGCTGAATTGGGAGTGAAATAGTTTGCCTGAGGCTCGTATCCGTCATAGTGTCCAAACCTCTCCGTTGCCCAGGCAACTGGTGAATTACATCGCAGGGTCAGTACACATTATACATACATTTGTCTCCACTCACCGAAAGATTCCTTAGGATCCAAACCCTCCCATAACCTGTGGTCATGAATCATTACGCAGTTGTGGGACTTGTGAATGAATTGGTTACTCAGGTGCTGTGCACAGAGGGACAGGTGTGAAGGAGGCAAGTCAAGTGGGTGTGAATGACAGCAGCCTTTTTACAGTGGAATTAGGTGAAGATGCAGGTTAAACTCCACAGTAGTCAAGTGAACCAGGCAGTCAAGTCAATCACTTTACCACTGCAGTGACCTGGGTTCATCATCCTGGGGTCTGGTCTCCTGAAATGAGGCTCTGTTGGGTAGTGCCAGGTGTGTAGCAATGAGGGAATAACACCAACTCCAAAGCAAATCAGGGGGAGAAAAATAGGTTTATTTGAGAAGGACAAATCAGATGTTATGCTGGGAGGTAGATGTTCAGTCTCCCCTGTCCTCAGTTTTTGTCCACAGAACAAAAGGAACAGGATGCCATTTATAATCCCCCCCCACCCTAGCCTGGGGTTGACCAATCAGAAGTCTTTGCAGTACAACTGGGCCAATGGCCAAATAAGTATCCTGCTCCAGACTCAATGTACAGACCGTAGCACACGTAGCTATGAGTTCAAGTGACATTCCACAGATTCTAAACAGATGTTGAACTGAAACCCAACTCCTATTTACAATTCCCCATTAGTACTCTAGTTTTTACTCTTCTCATCCTCTGTGTTGTGTATTTATCTTCAAAATATTCTTATAACCTCAACGTCACAATAACCTGGCATGGTAAAACTGTACTGACCAATACAGTGAGGAGGAAGCCACCACTTACCTGTGTTCTTGGTCATGGGTTTTGTGTAGGCTTTGAGCTGCTGCTGCTCTGAATGATCAATGTGCTCTACAGGGAGAAGAATACCAGTCTTTCAACTGACAGTCAAATTCAAAAACAGACAGGTGATGTGTGTATGTATATTTCTTATACTCTGTGTGTGGTGTTCTACTAACTAACGGTGGTGAGAGGACAGTGTAGCACAAACCCCCAGACCTGTGCAGTAGCAGTAAGGATGTGAAGCATCAGTGAGCTGGAGAGTTCCAGTGTGTGTGTGTGTGTGTGTGTGTACTAACCAATCGTAGTGGCAGGACAGTGCAGCACCACTCCCCAGGCCTCTGCAGCATGTTGCAGTAGTAAGGTGGTGATGCGTCGGTGGGCCAGAGAGTTCCAGTGGACCCCATCCTTCATGCGGTGCTCAAGCGAGAAGCGGAACTGGAAGTGAAGGTCCAGGACGTCAAGGCCGTAGGCGTCGGCCATTTTGTTGCTGTAGAAGTTGGCCTGGATCACGTCGTAGCACAGCGTTTGGCCCCTGTGCTCTATCTGGTTGGGAGAAATTAAAAGGGGAAGCTATAATAGTTCTTTAGCCATCATTATTGTGCACTGTACATCATTTACTATAATTGAGAAATTACTGGGTCACATTAAATAGGAGCAAACATTCTTAAAGCGGAAAGCCAAAAATAAGCGTTCAAGTTTGGGTAGTAAATCAAGATGGTTCCAAATCCGCGCTTATTGAACACAACCCGGCCTCGTCATCCATCTACCTCAGGAACGAAGAAGCCCCCTACGATCCTCTTCCCCAGGGGCATGGTCATGTTCCATATGACCAGACATTCAGGAGGCAGGATGGAGTTCATCTTGTCAAAGAGCTTATGAAGGTTCTCCTGGTACTCATCGTGCCATTTAGGGTTATACCTGGGTGACAAGACCAGGGACAAACTGGTGAGGGCCATAAAAAAGTTAGATGTTGTTTAAATGTGCACACAAAAAAGTTGTATAATGCAAGAAAATGTGTCTATTTTCAGGATGAAGTTGTCGCAATACAGAGTAGTATCGGGATACCCAAGGGGTTAGCCCTGTCCCCCCCCAGAACACATGTTCCCGTTTTGGATACATTCTGCACAAAAACCTGTCCCTGATAGTTACACCTCAACACAATACAACAAATTGAATTTAACTTCACAGTTCAGTGTTCCCCTAGGATATTTTTCATCAGCAGCAAAGTTTGCATGGGGGAGTGGCGGGGCGTAGTAGTGGCTGTGGACAATAGAGCGGTTTCTGACTAGATTATATAGGCCCTCTTGGCCGCAGAGAAAATGTTGCTGTTTTAAAGCTAATTTCCTGCAATTCTATACATTTTGCCATGTTATGCCATCAGAGTGACTCATAAAAATAAATAAAGATATACACAAACTCAGCAAAAAAAGAAACATCCTCTCACTGTCAACTGCGTTTACTTTCAGCAAACTTAACATGTTTAAATATGTGTGAACATAACAAGATTCAACAACTAAGTCAAACTGAACAAGTTCCACAGACATGTGACTAACACAAATGGAATGATGTGTCCCTGAACAAAGGGGGGGTCAAAATCAAAAGTAACAGTCATTATCTGGTGTGGCTACGAGCTGCATTAAGTACTGCAGTGCATCTCCTCGTGGACTGCACCAGATTTGCCATTTCCTACTGTGAGATGTTACCCCACTCTTCCATCAAGGCACCTGCAGGTTCTGACATTTCTGTGGGGAATGGCCCTATCCCTCACCCTCCAATCCAAAAGGTCCAAGACTTGCTCAATGGGATTGAGATCCGGGCTCTTAGCTGGCCTCTCTTGCAGGAAATCACGCACGGAACGAGCAGTATGGCTGGTGGCAATGTCATGCTGGAGGGTCATGTCAGGATGAACCTGCAGGAAGGCTACCACATGAGGGAGGAGGATGTCTTCCCTGTAACACACAGCGTTGACATTGCCTGCAATGACAACAAGCTCAATCCGATGATGCTCCGACACACCACCCCAGACCATGACGGACCCTCCACCTCCAATTCGATCCCGCTCTAGAGTACAGGCCTCGTTGTAACGCTCATTCCGTTGACGGAAAAACGCGAATCCAACCATCACCCATGGTGAGACAAAACTGCGACTCGTCAGCAATGAGCACTTTTTGCCGGTCCTGTCTGGTCCAGCGATGGTGGGTTTGTGCCCATAGGCGACGTTGTTGCCGGTGAAGTCTGGTGAGGACCTGCCTTACAACAGGCCTACAAGCCCTCAGTTCAGCCTAATGCGGACAGTCTGAGCACTGATGGAGGGATTGTGCGTTCCTGGTGTAACTCGGGCAGTTGTTGTTGCCATCCTGTACCTGTCCCACAGGTGTGATGTTCAGATGTACTGATCCTGTGCAGGTGTTACACGTGATCTGCCACTGCCAGGACGATTAGCTGTCCGTTCTGTCTCCCTGTAGAGCTATCTTAGGCGTCTCACAGTATGGACATGGCAATTTATTTCCCTGGCCACATCTGCAGTCCTCATGCCTCCTTGCAGCATGCCTAAGGAACGTTCACGCAGATGAGCAGGGACCCTGGGTATCTTTCTTTTGGTGTTTTTAAGAGTCAGTAGAAAGGCCTCTTTAGTGTCCTAAGTTCTCATAACTGTGACCTTAATTGCCTACCGTCTGTAAGCTGTTAGTGTCTTGACGACTGTTCCACAGGTGCATGTTCATTAATTGTTTATGGTTCATTGAAGCATGGGAAACAGTGTTTAAACCCTTTACAGTGAAGTTATTTGGATTTTTATGAATTATTTTTGAAAAGACAGGGTCCTGAAAAAGGGTTGCTTCTTTTTTTGCCGAGTTTATTTTGCAGCAGTGGTATGCCGCTGCTAAATTAATATAGGGGAAACACTGAACTTTTTACTGTATAATAGAAAATGCTATTGCAGAAAACAGCTGATTTGCACATATCCAAAGGCCTACATGTGGGCAGGAGGAATGTAAGTAAGTCATATAAACGCATAATGATCTACCTTTTCATTAAGGATGGCGGGGGACCCCACATCTATAGCCTACTCTTCAGACAACTTTACACACAGCCTACACACTCTCCCTCTCTCACACACACATCCATTTTCTCTCTCACACACACACTGCTCCCTAAAGTTAGGCACCAAACAAAATAAGGAACATCAGAAAAATATGGATTTTGGATTCAGATTTAGCTTAGAATTACATTGATTAGACATACGCTTCCTACTTTTGAGGCACTACTATGAGTAGGCCAACTATCCCTTTTTCTTTTGCCATCCAAATGTGTGCATCACCAAGGGGTACCATGTTAGCTAGCAAGCCAGGCAACATGACTAAACATGGTCGTGTGTTATCAAACCAAAAACCTCACAGACCAAGAGTCATTTTTAAAAAACAGTCCGCGACATGGTTTATAAAATTATATAACATATGCGCCAATTTGCGGTATAATGGGGTTTGGGCTAGAAACTTGCGGTTTTCAGTGATGTTAAGGTGCAAGCATGACTGTCACTGTGCTCCGTTATTCCTCTATGGCAGTGACAGCGAAGACTAGTCAGACTGGAGAACTTGTTCTTACAGGCGAAATGAAAAGGTATCTACGTATCCACTTCACTCGCGTTGCGAGCCACTCCAATAATTAAACTAAATGTAGTAACGGTGAAACTGTGCTTATGTCATCGGTCCAAACAAGAAAAACATATTAGGCCATTTTTATGCCCAAAATTGTCAGATGCTAAATGGTTTTCCACATAATTCAAAATTTGTTCACATTTTCATGTCTTTTGGGGCGGCAGGGTAGCCTAGTGGTTAGAGCGTTGGGCTAGTAACTGGAAGGTTGCAAGTTCAAATCCTCGAGCTGACAAGGTACAAATCTGTCGTTCTACCCCTGAACAGGCAGTTAACCCAGGCCGTCATTGAAAATAAGAATTTGTTCTTAACTGACTTGCCTAGTTAAATAAAAGGTAAATAAAATCCATAATATCAAAAAAACAAGTTGCTTTTAGTTGGAACTAGCCTAAAAACTGCCAAAAATGTAAAAGCACTATTTTTCAAAATAATGAGAGAAAATAAGGAATTAGTTATTTTTCGCATCACTTGTTATGTGGGTGGGGCTATATCTGTAGTCCCATCTCATTTACCATATGCATATCCTGTCCAACCTAGCTTTCAAAATAAGAATTGAGCATTTGTTGTGAAAGCAAAGGACCATGATTTGGAAAGCTTAGGCTACAAGTGACCTTAAAGGTGGTTGTGTGTTTTAAGCCATAGATATAATACCAAGGTTTTAAGCATTCTATTCCATTTCGGTTAGTGGACCAAATACCTTCCCCAATTGCGTCAACTTTCTGGTCAGAAAAAGTTCACGTTAATCCACTGAGGCAAAAAAGGACAATGCCTATAACCAGTCAAAAATTCCCCAAAAGGGGATATACAGTATCTGTTGTCAACTGAACAGAGGAGTTGTCCATTTCAGCACCACAGAGCTCCGCTATAGGCGTACCAGTGACAAAGAGTGGAGATGCAGGAGATGCGCTGTCTGTTAAGCTGTGCTGAATAAGGCCAGTCGTGGCCTCGGCTCCCTTTAAAAACGTGGAGTTTTCCTTTGTAGTCTAGGCCTACTTCCTGATTTCTCCATTTGTTCAGTCGAGTTTCTTCGCTCCCGTGATTAGTGTGTAACCAATCCTTTGATTTATGCCTTTTATTTCCACTTTTGTCCTGCGTTTGCTTTCGCTGAGTAGCCGTTATGGCGTTTGATGTCGGCCTTATTGTGCTTTGTAGCCACTATTCAGTGGCATTAACATGTGTAATTCAGTTAAGAAAAAAAGGTGCAAATGGGAGTTGAAAATGGGAAGGGATGGCCAGAAAAGCATTTTGGGGATAGATTTGATCTCATGGTCCAAGTGGCTCTATGCCCGTTTTCAAATGTGCCCGATTATTTATTGTTTGCTTATAGGCCCTACAGAAACAATTTAATCTGTCAATGTTTTAATTGTGTCTGTACTCTAGAACATGAATAGGCCTCCATTAGAATTGGCTACTTCTTGGCCGTTTTAACTGTTATAAATACCACCTCAGTCACCGGCTTCATCAATAAGTGCATTGACGACGTACGTACATATCCCAACCAGAACCCATGGATTACAGGCAACATCTGCATCGAGCTGATGGGTTTGGATTTCTGAGCTTTAACCATTATTAGCCTATTATTATTAATCATTAGTTATAATAGAGACATGAGGGGTGCCATAGCCGAGGGTCTTAATGGTTATCTGGAGTTAGTGGTTATCTGTAGGAGGAAGGGTTATGGTGGGAGCAATTAAGCTTGGAATGGGCTGAGTGCAGGGAAAATGGTCACATGTGGAAGTACTGATAAGGGGAGAGAGCCTTGGATAAGGGGGTCAAGGTCAGGTCACGTTAAGGGAACCGTTTATTGCCCGTATCACTTAGTTTCCTGCCAAGCAATAAATATGCAATGTTTAGCGATAAAAATAAAATTTAACGTGGCAAACACAGAATTCCTAACCTAGCACACACAATGACTGCTGTGTGAAAAGAGCAGTCAACAAGTCGAGCAGTCATTTGAAAGAGTAAGAGAATTTCAGCGAGACAACTCAAAGGTGAAATCCATTAAAGCCCTTGACAATCAACCGTTCTCTGTCGTGGATGTTGGCTTTTGCCGACTGGTCAAGCACCTGTACACACTACCAAGTGCGCTATTTTTCAGATGTTGCCCTACCAGAGTCACACAGTAATAGCGTCACTGCTATTAGCTTCACGACATACATACATACATACATACTATGGAATGCCGTTTGGGTCTTTGGGTGTCAAAAAAGATACAGTAGCACTGTCAAAGCTGTACAAAAAAAGTTTGCAAACAAGCAAACACAGACCACGAATGATGTGTTTACAATACCGCAACTTCTGGGATAGCTAGCTTTAGCTTGGTACCTAGCAAGCACCAATACAACAAGCCTGAAAACAATGACCAATTGAAACTGCAGTTATTTTCATTATTCTTAGCAATGATTTAGGAATCCTTGTGAGTAAGTATTAGCTAGGTTGCCACTTGTTGTTAGTCTATTGAAATTGAACTTCAGTTCATGAAAATAAATAGCTAGCCAGCTGCTTAACCCTGTTGCCCAAAGCTAACGTTATAAGCAGCCAGCTAGCTTCAGTCTAGAGAGCTTGACCGGACGAGTAATGTGTTGTGAAGCTAGCCATAGTAAGGATTAGGCACAAAAGTGGAATTTGATGTTTGCCTTCAAAATAAGTGTCATTGATGCAAATTAATACAAATAGAATTATGCCAAACTTTGATTTTGAAGGCTAACCGCAAAGTCCACTATTGTGGCTAATCCTTATTGTGGCTAGCTTCACATAGATGGGTCCGACCACCATTAATCAAATAACTGTCTTATAAATTAGGGTTATTTTAGATGACACCTAGCTATATAGTTAGCTAGCTTGCTATATTTTTGGGGAAGAACATTGTTTGCATCCATAAGCTAGCTAGCATTTATTTTTTTAATGACCAGCCCTGCAGGTGCCCAAGACAACTTTACCAGCTTCATAGCATAAGTATCGATGAATCGTTGTGACATATGAAATACGAGGGAAAGTGTAATCAATGTGTAATTACTACGTAACAAATGAACTAACGTATTACATTATGTGATGTCATATTATGTTGTATTCAGGTCCTGATTAGTAAAAATAGTGTTTACTTAACATGTCAAATAGTAGTGGTACACACAAAAACAAACACCGTTCAATAGAAATCCTGGTTGAGAATGAAATGACTGAACAAAACAGCACAGCAAGTAAGTGAAAGAAATCGGTTTTACTGGTAATGGGGACAAAAAGTAAATGCCTACAAAATAACTAGTGGTGAGTGTGGTGTATGTGTGTGGGTATAACCTTCATTTAACTAAGACAGTTTTACAATGATGGCCCGGACAACGCTGGGCCAATTGTGCGCCGCCCTATGGGACTCCCAATCACGGCCGGATGTGATACAGCCTGGATTCGAACCAGGGACTGTAGTTACGCCTCTTGCACCGAGATGCAGTGCCTTAGACCACTGCGTCCGTGTGCCTGTTAAATAGTTAACTGTACTAGAATGCTTAAAAGGCCACTAACATTTTTAATATCGGTTATCAGTATAGTTTTTTTGGGCAAGGAAAATATTGGATTTCGGTATCGGACAAAAAAAATGTAATATCGGTGCATCACTAGTTTAAGCTTTCAAGGTGTCCGTCAAGTTCTTACTCTGATAAATAGAACCTAACAGAGCTAAAGACTAGAGCTGCCGCTTTCAAGGAGCGGGACACTAATCCGGATGCTTGTAAGCAATCCCACTTTGCCCTCAGACGAACAAGCAAAGCGTCAATAAAGGATTAAGATTGAATCCTACTACACCGACTGATGCTCCTCGGATGTTGCAGGGCTTGAAAACTATTATGGGCTACAAAGGGAGACCCTCAGTGACGCGAGCCTACCAGACGAGCTGAATGCCTTTTACGCTGGCTTCGAGGTAAGCAACACTGAAGCATGCATGTGAGAGCTCCAGCTGTTCTGGACGACTGTGATAACGCTCTCGGTAGCCAATGTGAGCAAGACCTTTAACAGGTCAACATTCACAAAGCCGCTGGGCCAGACGGATTACCAGGACATGTACTCGAAGCATGCACCAACTGGCAAGTGTCTTCCCTGACATTTACAACCTCTCCCTGACCGAGTCTATAATTCCTATGTTTCAAGCAGACCACCATTGTCCCTGTACCCAAGGAAGCAAAGGTAACCTGCCTAAACGATTACCGCCCCATAGCACTCACGTTGGTAGCCATAAAGTGCTTTGAAAGGCTGGGCATGACTCACAACAGCATCCTCCCGGATACCCAGACCCAATCCAATTTGCATACCGCCCCAACAGATCCACAATCTCTATTGCACTCCACACTACCTTTTCCCACCTGGACGAAAGGAACACCTATGAGAATGCTGTTCACTGACTACAGCTCAGCGTGCCCAAAAAGCTCATCACTAAGCTAAGGACCCTGGGACTAAACACCTCCCTCTGCAACTGGATCCTGGCCTTACTGACGAGCCACCCTCAGGTGGTAAGGGTAGGCAACAACACATCTGCCACACTGATCCTCAACACTGTGGCCCCTCAGGGGTGTGTACTTAGTCCCCTCCTGTACTCCCTGTTAACCCACGACTGCGTGGCCAAACACGACTCCAACACCATTAAGTTTGTTGATGACAACAGTGGTATGCCTGATCACCGAAAACGATGAGATAACCTATAGGGAGGTCAGAGACCTGGCAGTGTGGTGCCAGGACAACAACCTCTCCCTCAATGTGATCAAGACAAAGGAGTTGATCATGGACTACAGGAAAAGGGGAGCTGAACACGTTCCCATTCACATCGACAGGGCTATAGTGGAGCGGGTCGAGAGTTAAGTTCCTTGGTGTCCACACATGGTCCAAACATACAAAGACAGTCGTTAAGAGGGCACAACAACACCCTTTCCCCCTCAGGAGACTAAACATTCTACAGCTGCACCATCGAGAGCATCCTGACCGGTTGAATCACCGCCTGGTATTGCAACTGCTCAGCATCTGACCATAAGGCGCTAGTGGACGGTGCGTACGGCCCAGTACATCACTGGGGCCAAGCTTCTTGCCATCCAGGACCTATATACACCGCTCAAAAAATAAAGGGAACACTTAAACAACACAATGTAACTCCAAGTCAATCACACTTCTGTGAAATCAAAGTGTCCACTTAGGAAGCAACACTGACTGACAATACATTTCACATGGTGTTGTGCAAATGGAATAGACAACAGGTGGAAATTATAGGCAATTAGCATGACACCCCCTATAAAAGGAGTGGTTCTGCAGGTGGGGACCACAGACCACTTCTCAGTTCCTATGCTTCCTGGCTGATGTTTTGGTCATTTTTGAATGCTGGCGGTGCTTTCACTCTAGTGGTAGCATGAGACGGAGTCTACAACCCACACAAGTGGCTCAGGTAGTGCAGCTCATCCAGGATGGCACATCAATGCGAGCTGTGGCAAGAAGATTTGCTGTGTCTGTCAGCGTAGTGTCCAGAGCATGGAGGCGCTACCAGGAGACAGGCCAGTACATCAGGAGACATGGAGGCCGTAGGAGGGCAATAACCCAGCAGCAGGACCGCTACCTCCGACCTTTGTGCAAGGAGGAGCAGGAGGAGCACTGCCAGAGCCCTGCAAAATGACCTCCAGCAGGCCACAAATGTGCATGTGTCTGCTCAAACGGTCAGAAACAGACTCCATGAGGGTGGTATGAGGGCCCGACGTCCACAGGTGGGGGTTGTGCTTACAGCCGCACACCGTGCAGGAAATTTTTCATTTGCCAGAGAACACCAAGATTGGCAAATTTGCCACTGGCAACCCTGTGCTCTTCAGATGAAAGCAGGTTCACACAGAGCACATGTGACAGACGTGACAGTCTGGAGACGCCGTGGAGAACGTTCTGCTGCCTGCAACATCCTCCAGCATGACCGGTTTGGCGGTGGGTCAGTCATGGTGTGGGGTGGCATTTTTGGGGGGCCGCACAGCCCTCCATGTGCTCGCCAGAGGTAGCCTGACTGCCATTTGGTCCCGAGATGAGATCCTCAGACCCCTTGTGAGACCATATGCTGGTGCGGTTGGCCCTGGGTTCCTCCTAATGCAAGACAATGCTAGACCTCATGTGGCTAGAGTGTGTCAGCAGTCCCTGCAAGAGGAAGGCATTGATGCTATGGACTGGCCCTCCCGTTCCCTAGACCTGAATCCAATTGAGCACATCTGGGACATCATGTCTCGCTCCATCCACCAACGCCACGTTGCACCACAGACTGTCCAGGAGTTGGCGGATGCTTTAGTCCAAGTCTGAGAGGAGATCCCTCAGGAGACCGCCACCTCATCAGGAGCATGCCCAGACATTGTAGGGAGGTCATACAGGCACGTGGAGGTCACACACACTACTGAGCCTCATTTTGACTTGTTTTAAGGACATTACATCAAAGTTGGATCAGCCTGTAGTGTGGTTTTTCACTTTAATTTTGAGTGTGACTCCAAATCCAGACCTCCATGGGTTGATAAATTTGATTTCCATTGATAATTTGTGTGATTTTGTTGTCAGCACATTCAACTATGTAAAGAAAAAAGTATTTAATAATAATATTTCATTCAGATCTAGGATGTGTTATTTTAGTGTTCCCTTTATTTTTTTGAGCAGTGTACTAGGCAGTGTCCAATTACCCAAGTTATAGACTGTTTTCTCTGCTACCGCACGGCAAGCGGTACCGGAGAGCGAAGTCTAGGACCAAAAGGCTCCTTAACAGCTTCTACCCCCAAGTCATAAGATGATTTACAAAGACGACACCACCCCAAACCCATTTGATTTGTATACTGCTGTTACTCACTGTTCATCTATGCAGTCACTTCACCCCTACCTCCATGTACAAATTACCCTGACTAACCTGTACCCCCTCACATTGACTCGGTACCAGTACCCCTGTATTTAGCCTCGTTATTGTTATTTTATTGTGTTACTAACTTTTTACATTAACTTATTTGGTAAACATTTCCTTAACTCTTCCTTGACCTGCACCGTTGGTTAAGGGCCTGTAAGTAAGGCCCACGGTAAGGTCTACACTTGCTGTATTCGGCGCAAGTGACAAATATAGTGACAAATATAGTTTGATTTGACAATAATGATTTACCTCTACAATGGTTCATGAACTCAGGCCTACATTATAAACTTTACATATTTCTACTACTTAAAACAAACATAAGCCATCTTAACAATAAAAAGGTCAACATCATAATAGCATTAATTAAAAGCCCATCTTTTATTTAAGCAGACTAACTACACTAGGGATCGGTTTGGGAGGGAAACCTGTGAGGGGACTGTCTAACGCCTCCCGCGACCTTCGCTCCTGCAATGCCTGGACTGTACACCCTGGGACGGTAATATATACTGTGCATTCAGAAAGTATTCAGACCCCTTGACCTTTTCTACATTTTGTTACATTACAGCCTTATTCTGAAATTTATTAAACACCCCCCAATCCACCCCATAATGTCAAAGCAAGCAGTTTATTTTGCAAATGTATAAAAAAAAAAAAATCTTATTTACATAAGTATTCAGACCCTTTGCTATGAGTCTCAAAATTGAGCTCAGGTGCATCCTGTTTCCATTGATCATTAAATGTTTCTACAACTTGGAGTCCACCTGTGGTTAATTCATTTGATTGGACATGATTTGTAAAGGCACACACCTGTCTATATAAAAAGGTCCCACAGTTGACAGTGCATGTCAGAGCAAAAACCAAGTCATGAGGGCGAAGGAATTGTCCTCTTGCAGTCCGAGACAGGATTGTGTCTAGGCACAGATCTGGGGAAGGGTACCAGCAAGTTTCAGGAGCATTGAAGGTCCCCAAGAACACAATGGCCTCCATCATTCTTAAATGGAAGAAGTTTGGAACCATCAAGACTCTTCCTCGAGCTGGCCACCCGGCCAACCTGAGCAGTCGGGGGAGAAAGACCTTGGTCAGGGAGGTAACCAAGAACCCGATGGTCACTGGAGAAGGTTGTCCCTCTGGAAAGATTCTCCCATCTCTGCAGCACTCCATCATTCAGGCCTTTGGTAGAGTGGCCAGAGAGAAGCCACTCCTCAGTAAAAGACATGACAGCCCACTTGGAGTTTGCACATAAAGGACTCTCAGACCATGATAAACAAGATTCACTGGTCTGATGAAACCAAGATTTAACTCTTTGGCCTGAATGCCAAGCGTCATGTCTGGATGAAACCTGGCACCATCCCTAAAGTGAAGCATGGTGGTGGCAGCATCATGATGTGGGGATTTTTTCAGCAGCAGGGACTGGGAAACTAGTCAGGATCAAGGGAAAGATTAACAGGGTAAAGGACAGAGAGACCCTTTGGACAACGACCCTAAGCACACAGCCCAGACAACACAGGAGTGGCTTCGGGACAAGTCTCTGAATGTCCTTGAGCAGCCCAGCCAGAGCCCGGAATTGAACCCTCTTCCTAGAACGTCTCTGGAGACACTTCAAAATAGCTGTGCAGCGATACTCCCAATCCAACCCGATACTCACCATCCAACCCGATAGAGCTTGAGGATCTGAAGAGAAAAATGGGAGAAACTCACCAAATACAGGTGTGCCAAGCTTGTAGCGTCATAGTAGTAGTTTATGTGTCGGGGGGCTAGGGTCAGTTTGTTATATCTGGAGTACTTCTCCTGTCCTATTCGGTGTCCTGTGTAAATCTAAGTGTGCGTTCTTTAATTCTCTCCTTCTCTCTTTCTTTCTCTCTCTCGGAGGACCTGAGCCCTAGGACCATGCCCCAGGACTACCTGACATGATGACTCCTTGCTGTCCCCAGTCCACCTGGCCATGCTGCTGCTCCAGTTTCAACTGGCCTGGGCCCTAGGACCATGCCCCAGGACTACCTGACATGATGACTCCTTGCTGTCCCCAGTCCACCTGGCCATGCTGCTGCTCCAGTTTCAACTGTTCTGCCTTATTATTATTCGACCATGCTGGTCATTTATGAACATTTGAACATCTTGGTCATGTTCTGTTATAATCTCTACCCGGCACAGCCAGAAGAGGACTGGCCACCCCACATAGCCCGGTTCCTCTCTAGGTTTCTTCCTAGGTTTTGGCCTTTCTAGGGAGTTTTTCCTAGCCACCGTGCTTTTACACCTGCATTGTTTGCTGTTTGGGGTTTTAGGCTGGGTTTCTGTACAGCACTTTGAGATATCAGCTGATGTACGAAGGGCTATATACATTTGATTTGATACCCAAGAAGTCTTGAGGCTGTAATCGCTGCCCAAGGTGCTTCACTGAGTAAAGGGTCTGAATACTTATGTAAATGTGATATTATTATTATTATTTTTTAAAGGTTTTGTCATTATGGGGTAGATTCAGGTGGGGAAAAAACTATTAAATCAATTTTAAAAGAAGGCTGTAACGTCACAAAATGTGGAAAAATTCAAGGGTCTGAATATCTTCCGAATGAAATAGCCTAAAGCTATGACTGGAGCAGCCAGCCCTCAAGGAGGCAATGCAAAGTCAACCGCCACAGCAAAAAAACATTTTTAGAAAACACTTTACCATAATAAGAAAACTAGAGTCCATTACACATCCCTACAGAACCAATAAAACCATTCAGTCTCTAATGGCTTATTGGTTTATTCAGAATTGGCATCTGCAACTAAAACAAAGATTTGTCGCACAACACACCAAACTCTTATTTTGAAGGCTTGGTTTGGAAAGGATATGTGTTTGACCAATGATACAGGACTAGAGATTTAGCCCCACCCGCATCACCAGTAATGAGAAATGGAACCCATTCTTTATCTTCGCTCATCATTATCTACTTGTACAACGAGTGCTTTTTTGTTTTCAGCAATATGACAACTTAAACTTATTTCGGATTTGAAGACGTGAAAGGAAAACAGGAATTATCCATAAGCAGAATGTCCTCGTCTTGCCTTTTAGTTGATTGCCCCCTTTTCTTCTTGGACTTTTCAGATTGAGAAGATTAACTATGTCAACACTATAAAACAGACCTAGTAGGTATCATGAATGCTGGACAAAAAAAAAAGTGTGTGTAAAACCTGCAGACATCCTTAACAGAATGGTCACCTGGAGACGTCCCAGAGACAGGAGTTAACGATGACGACGTCTGGTTTGAGACCGTCTTCAAAGTCCCTCAGGATGCTCTGCATGTAGCGCGAGTAGATCCTCGTCAGGAAGTAGAACCGCACCAGGTGGTGGTCTGAGCGGAACTGACGCACCTTAGGACGAGATAAAGGAGAAGACCGATGTCATAAGAGATCAGGGAGTGCACGTGGAAGCCAAGAGTTATAACTGTGTCAAATAGGACCATTCATTCCCAGTGCAGGTATACTTCCTAAAGAATCACCGTCTTCTCATCCTAGTGACGCACCTCACGGTATTCCGTCCCGTTGGTGATTTGACCCAGCCGTCCGCCCTCCACCAGGATGTCCTGCTCGAAGCTCATCTCTCCCTGGTGATGAGGGGGTAGATTGTGAGGGGGAAGAAGCTAGAAGCCACTTTAGTCCTGGTATTATTAAATCAATCATGGATCTGTTTTTTTTTAGGACACATTGAAAGACAAGCTGCAAAAATATTACAATAGAGAGATAGAATGTATCTACAGTAGGGTTGGACAATATGGTCAAAATATAATATCAATGTTTTTCTTATTTTTTACAGTATGGCGTTTTGATAGTATTTTATGTTTCTGAATAATACACGTTTTCTATTTTATGAGTCATGCATGACCCTAGGATGGCAACTAATGCATTCTAAATAGTTTTATTGTGCTTTCTCCAATCAAATGTTGTTTTTATACTCAACCAAACTATGACAAAACTGACAGTGAAGTTTTCATTTATTTAGCACTGTATTGTAAAAATCCATACCGGTATGTGGATCCATACCGTTATACCTTAAAAGACAATATATCACCCAGACTTAATCTATAGATACAATTTCTTTCTAGAAATGTTGCATGGGATATCTCACATTCACCTACCAAATCTGTGAGTCAAGGTTTACCTTACTCTTGAGCTGAGCCAAGCTGAGATATTTGTCCTTTTGCAGCAGAAGCACAATGTCCTTATACACGGAGCGCTGAACTGTGGAGAACACAAATTATGGACATTGACTGAGAACATAAGTTCAGTTGGCAATTTGTCATCCAAAGGGTGCACTGCACATTCAATTTGATAACCACAGGCAAGCACTCAAATCTGGACCCCAGAAGCCAGTTCTACTGCTTTGTTTGTTAGTGTTTATTTGTGTCCCTCTAATCAGGCAATGATTTAGGCCTGGGACACTAGGTGGGTGCAATTCATTAACAGGTTGAACAAAAAAAAACTGCAGTGTCCAGACTTCGTTGGGTAAGATTTGATACCCCTGGGCTAGGGCTTCTTGGGCCTGGAGATATTGCAAGACTGTACAAACCAATGTATGTCAGTGGTTCACTTACTTGAGTCCCCCAGGACAACAACAAACTTGTTGTGTAAGAGCTGGCTGGCTTGCTGCTGGCTCACAGCCTTCATGTTCTCCCTCTGTTCATTAAAGTACAGATTAGGTTCCCAATATTTATAGGAGTGCCTATCAGACGTTGATTTAAAATTGTGTGAGCACTGATTGGATAACAGAGGTTCAGAGGACAGAGTAGCAATTATATAGTTAGTGGTGTGTTCATAGACATTGCTGGGAAGTAGCCTACTCACTTCAACAGTCACCAATGCATGGGGTCCAATTGTTGCAGATTCCACATAAAGCTAACACATATTGCTAAGCAGGCCAAAAGGCTATCTGGTAACTCATTGCAACTATGTCAGACTGTTATTAACAAGGATGTTAAATCCTTGATAATGTCTCAGGTTAGCTCTGGTTCAAGGCGTTCGTGCTCGTTCCTCACGGACACTAACGCACATGGACCAAAGCTATCAACCAGGTCACCATACTTACCATGATTGGTTGAACTTTAATAATCTTGATTGAGCTATTAACATTAATAAATGTAGGCAGGTGGTTGAAGTCAAACCTCTTAACCAGGACGCCCCTGATCTGAATACTCGAGTTATTGTCCAAATGATCCAATTATTAGTTGGCTGCTGCTACTACAATTAGCTAGTAACGTTAGCAAACCCGTGAGTTTTTGGAGCGAAAAAAATAATGCAGTTTGCTGGTAACTTGATTTTCCAGAGCGGTTTGGTTAAATATGCAGTTTTTGTACGTGATTCTTTCGCCACAACAATCCTCGTCTGATTTTATTGAACATATGACTAGTCATTCGCACGCGAATTAATTGCAATACCAATTTGCACCTGTATTGCTAGCCAGTAGTAGCCAGCCAGCAAGACAGGGAATGAGAAGTCCAATTCCACCTGCATTGCGAGAAAGCCATCAACATAAATGTATTTTCAATTAGCGTTAGACAATAAGTTCTCTATGGTTTGATAAAATACTGTAATAATTTTGCATCGAAATGTGTCTAATCTTTGGGTCCGATGACTTCCATCTATCTGCAAACCATTCACGCCGTGAAATTTGATTTGTGAATTTGAACTTGGCGGAGCGGGCGTCGTAATGAGCGCTCATCGGTCGTAATGACCAACTTTGTCCAGCAGATGGTAGTAAATTAAAGTCACTGTGATCATAACGAGATGATAAACAGTATCATTGCCATTGGACTCATTGATCAAACAAACATGCAGCAATTTTTTTTAGATGCAGTTTGATCTCCATTTCTACAAGATTCTACAAATATTATTTATAGAGTATTTTGTTAGTTTACACGCTGAAAAATAATAACTTTATCAGACAGTAATATGTTTTATTATACAAAGTCAGACGTTTACGGTTATTCAATATTCTTTATTTTAAGAGTGGTCAGTTTGTCAGTCACACAATCTATTCACAGGGACCACAATTCCTATCTGTTTCATGATATTCTTTTCATATTTCCACTTTTAGTAAAAGTCACTGTCATCATCATCAATGTCATAATCTATCACTTGTATTTTGCCTTTCTTCAATGTTTCCTTCTCTTCCTCCTCTTGCTCCTCCTCTTCCTCCTTCTCGTCATTCTCTTCATCCTTCTTGGTCTCTTGATCTCTCTTCCGGCGACAGTCCCAGTATATCCCAGTCAAAGTCTTTGCTGCTTCCAGAGAGACTTTGAGTTTTCCCATCACCTCTTTCTCTACATCCACACTGACAACTAATTTAGGGAGAGAGAGGGGGAGATGGAGAGAAGGAGAGAGGAAGAGAAAGAGGAGTGGTAGAGAAATAGGGGTGAGTAGAGTAAGAAATGCAGTGCATAAGGGAGGAGATATTACAGAATATGTCACAGAAATATTTACAACAATAGAAATATAGAATCTCACTGTCGATCTGCCGCTCGGTGATGTCATTTCCTGTTAGCAGCAGTTCCTGTAAGTCCAGGAAAGCGTGGCCAACGTCGGTACACTCCTCATCATCGTCATCATCCATTGGCTCGTTGACCACTGTGAACTTCAACCTGGGTAGACACACACAGTATAGCATGTATTGACTCTATTGAAAAGGGCACATACACATTCAGGGGTATCATCCAGTGATGGCTGGTGGCACTATAAATTGGGGGGGGGGGGTCATCTCTCTCTCTCTCTCACCTGCCCTGGTTTGGGTCAGTTCCCTCCAGCATGGTGTACAGGTACTGTCTTAGTGGGGCTGCCTCGGAGCCATCCACATAGATGACTGGGAGAAGGGGAGGATGAGGGAAATAAAGAATATATGGTGAGACAGGGATTTTGAGTATCAACACCTACACCCATCCAAACACAGACACACACACACACACACACACCTCGTGTGAAGTTGTAATGTATCTCCTCCCCTTCCGATGGTTTACGGAGTGACATGGGTGTCTCTGTGGTTTCCATGGGAACTCCCAGGAGGCGGTACTCTACATAGACACGCTGCACTGACTCATCGAGAGCCACTCGGGAGGTGGGCTCAAGAGAGAGAGAGAGAATCTCCACTCTCAACTTGTCTCCCTGAAACACAGAAATAAAGACTTCAATGAAAATGAGAAAAATGTAAGATGTCTATTTTTCTATTTTTCTCATTCTTACCTCAATCAGTTAGTCACCAGACCCAATTGATTGATTGATTCTTACCTTTCTGATTCTCCTTGAAGATGGAGGAATAATGAGGACGTCACTACGGTTGGAGGTCCTTGATTCTCTGGATTCCATGACCTCACGATCCACTTGGGCTACAGAGGGAAGTAGAACCAATGACTGTTCATGACATCAGGAGATTCCTATTCAACTCCAGGACAAGAGTACTTTATTGTTCTTAAATAGGATATAGATAGCACTGTAATGAATGATCACCTTCGTCACTTTTCTCCTCTTGCTCCTCCTCCTCTTCCTCCTCTTCCATAGACACCTGTTCCAGTGGGGGGGTGTCCTGAGAGGGAGGAAGAGACAAAGGTGTCAAACGTTCACTCTTAAACATATGATGATCAAATCATTAGTCCTTTTAGTACACACCTTTTAAATGGGATCCTGCTTTTGAAATTATTCCCTATAATTCGTTATATATTTTACCTTTATTTAAATAGACATAGACATAAAACAATTCTTATTTACAACGACGGCCAAAACCGGACAACGCTGGGCCAATTGCGTGCCGGTCTATGGGACTCCCAATCACGGCTGGTTGTGATACAGCCTGGATTTGAACCAGCGTGTCTTGTAGTGACACCTCTAGCACTGAGATGCTGTGCCTTAGGCCGCTGTGCCACTCGGGAGCCCAATTGTCTTTCCTGCACTGCTTATGGCCCTTGTCTGCATTTACATTTTTGCTATACTATCTATATCCACTCACCTTAAAATAACTCTTATCATCACTGGCGGAACTCCTGGTGGAACGAGCCGAGTCAGGTCGAGATGGGGTCAACTCTGACACAGGCGAACGCTGACCTCTGACCTCAGGTAGCCTCAGAGGGGTGGCCTGCTTCCTGGTGGGCGACTGGGAGGGCGTGGCTTGACTCGTCCCAGGTGTCAAGAGTGTGGCAGGTGATCTAAGAGGCGTGGACCGTTTTCTCGCTGGAGATTGGAGGGGTGTGGCGACACTGGGTTCCGGGGACGTCACAGGTGTGGCTCGCTCTGATTGGGCGTTGGGTTGGGGTAATCGCAGCTTGATTGGTGGAGGACGGGGCTTGGGCTAACAAGTAGAAAGAGTGATAACTCAGTATCTCTTGAGGTTTTCAAATCTCATAATAGAGCAAATACTTTGTTGCATATTCAGATGACAATGGTTGGTTGTTTGTGTGCAAGTGTGTGCCATACCTGAATGCTGGTCTCTTTATGTGCAGCAGGTCTGTCCACTCTGGGCTCAACAGCCTTTGACTGAAATAAGGAGAATATAACGAGAGGTAGAAAAAGGTTTTTAAGAGAAAGGAGATGCTAACAATTAATGTGACCAGTCTATGTAAAAATGAAATGTGAACCATACCTTCACCCTAGGCTTGGCAATAGGCCTCGGCAGTTCCTCTGCTCTCTCGCTCCTCCTCTCCATCGCTCTCTCCATCCTGTCCATCTCCTTGTGTCTTTGGGTGCTGCCCTCTGGTGGTTGGAAGGGGTAAATCCATCGTATGAACACGCGGACCATCCCCCGCCGGCCGCCACCCGTGTCCCTCAGAACATAGTCACCTGAGAGTAAGGAAGGAATTAAAGAAGGGAGGAAGGTAGGAAGCAAGATGCAGATGGAAGCGAGGTATAGCAGGAAGCATGGCTTCGGGGTGCGACCAAAGTTTCCCCTAGGTACAGATCTAGGATCAGCTTCATGACACACTGTTCACACCCCTCTTGTTGATGGAGAGTTTGGGAACTAGGGGGGGGGGCACAGTTTGGGAACACAGACCTTTAGGATAAGTCACCTGAGAGGTCAGAGCATGAAGGTGAGACATACTTTTTATTTCTATGAAACAATATGATCTATTATGTCTTTAACAATGTGAAGAGTTTAAGGTTTTGCAGGGTTTTACTCCAACTCAGCACTAAGACACCTGACGGATCTAATCAAGGGCACCCTGTAGCTCTACAGAATTGGTGATAGATAGGGTATGATTAGGGTTGTCATTTTCTCACCTCTGATAGGTCGTCCTGCTGCCAGCGGGCGGAGTGGTATGGGTGTCTTGGCCAGGTAAGCAGGTGGAGTCTGATCATCATTGTCATCGAACACATAGACCCAGAGACTGCACCCTCTTAGGTACTCCAGAACGTCAGTGGTCACGGCCAGAGGGTAGCTGACCGTGTCGTTGAACAGTGGGTCGGCACTGCACGGTATTGTGGGGGAGGCGTGAGGCGGCAGGTCGTAGAGACGGTACATGAGGTAGGAGTCCGGAAGTAGTTCCGGCCAGCGGGCGCTTAGACCCACGCAATGCTCTAGCACAACCTCCAGCTCGTTGGGTATACCTCTGCCATAGTCAAATAGTTCCTGCTGTAGCGGAAAATAACATTGTGCTCTGCATGAATTCAACCACCCAGTGAATCTTTGGTCTTTTAAGAGCAGAGCTAGGCTTACAATATTCCGGTAACTTTCCCCAAATTCCCAGGTTTTACAGAAATCCCAGTTAGAAGATTCCTGGAATCAGGAGGGAATAAGCTGGATATCAGGAAATCTTCCAATTAGGATTTCTATAAAACCTGGGGATTTTAAATGACAGACCTGTTGTAAAATTGTCTCAGTAGCCTACCTCACGCAGACTGTCCTCCAAGCCTAGACCTCTCTGGGCCCAGATGGGGCTCCACTGTCTCTGTGGACTGATGGTCCTTCTGTCCATCAGTCTGTCTGTCATCCTGTCTGCTCCTCTCTCTATCCATCTGTCTGCTCCTCTCTCTGTCATTCGACCTGCTCCTCTCTCTATCCGTCTGTCTGCTCCTCTCTCTGTCATTCTGTCCACTCCTCTCTCTATCAGTGTGTCCACGGGCTCCGCAGGAGGGAAGAGACGCACCCAGAAGTCCAGGATCCCTATGACATCTCCCTCCGAGCCTTCAAGGGATAATAGGTGAGTCTCAGTGATGGGCGCAATCACACAGTAGGTCATATTACTGGTATACTGTATATCTAATGTTTCAGTTCTACTGGGCCACATTTGCATGGCCTCGCATAGTGTCTGCTAATAATTATGCCCATTAGAACACATAATAAAGCCACAATTGTGGCTATAACAGTGGTTGATCCATGATAGCTGAAACCGTTGTTGCTGCAATATAATGACACCAGGTGATGCTAAGACTTACCTGCGATGTTGACTCGTCCGCTCACCTGCTCCCCTCTCCTCTCTACCGCTCCAACCAGTGGCACTTGTGCCCCCCCTCGGGTCACAAAACGCACCCCTCCCAATGCCTGGTGCAGCTCCACCAGCACCCCTCCCCCCTGACCCCCCAGCCTCCCCAAATCACGGGCAGAGAGGGGGTACTTCGATGTGAACCCGTAGTTGGGCTGCCCTCCCGAAACCAGGGGTGTGGAGTGCATTTCAAAGTCCAGGAGGGCGTAAGTGCAAAAGGTCACGACCGCTTCATCTTTTGACCCCGCCCCTTTCCGGGCGCCCCCCATGGTCCGTAGCCCTTCAGGGGTGAAAGTTGCCCCCCTGAGGTGGATCTCCAAAAGGGACTCCCCCGCTCGTAATTGAGAGAAAGTGGTGTCGTCTTCAATGGGCTGTACCACTTCCTGGTCCCACCCCGGCCAGGTGTACTGTAGTGGTATGCTCCGTTTGTAGTTCCTAGGGCTGTAGGCTAACTCCTTCAGCTGCGCTTTAAAGAAGAAGAAGAAAAAAGTGATTTTAAACTCATTGAGCTGAGCTTTAGTAGATAACGCTCAATTTAATGTTTGATATTAAAGGAATAATTCACTCGAAAACTATATGTATTTTTTTCTTTTCTGCCCAAAATGTTTTGCATGTCAGCAGTCAAGTTTTCAAGATATTGAACGTTTAAAATGAAAAGCGTAACTTGCCACATCATGAAAATGAATCATATGATGCAAAACGCATCATGATGATGATGTGGCAAGTAATGCCTCGTTCACGTGCTAGTTGGAATTAGGAAACTCTGACATTTCCAACTTGCTAACTGTTTGTAGTTATACACTTGCCGCGTTCAATGAATCAGCAACTCTTTATCTTTGCCAGGTCGCAGTTGCAAATGAGAACTTGTTCTCAACTAGCCTACCTGGTTAAATAAAGGTGGGGGGGAAACAAAAAAAAACAAAGTCGGATATTTCAGAGTTTCCTAGTTCCGACTAGCATGTGAATGCGGCATTACACTTTGCTTCTTTAAAGTCATATATCGTGAAAACTTGATTGCTGACATGCAAAACATTTTGGGACTGTATCAACAGTAGAGTGATGAAAAAAATACGAAAGATCATTTTTGAGCGGACTATTCCTTTGAAGAATAATTATTTAGATACCATTTGAATTGAATTAGTGATATCTTATTCAAACATTTTAAGTCGTCACACTTTATGATAGGGATCACATGTTGAGATACTGTGCCCTTATGAGTCCCACAATGAGACTGCTTACTAAAAGTGTGTTTCTTGTGTAACATGCTCTTATGGCTTACAATGAGGTTATTAAGGATTGGCCGGTAAAACGTGACTTATAATGTTTGAATTAGAAAACACTTCCTTAAGACCTAATATATGGCTAATAAGACATTATAATGGCCTTATAAGCTACTAATTTACACACTTATAAACTACAAATTAGTGGCTAATATGTGTACCTTCAAATAAAGTGTTACCACATTCTTCGTACCTTGTAAAGTGTTGATCTGCAAGGCTCTTCTTCCAAGTAGTTTATCTTTCTCCGCTAACCTCCTCTTGGTCTCCTCCCGCTCTCTTTCTGCTCTCTCTATCATTGTGTTCAACTCAGCCTGTGACAGGACAGGAATAGGAATGAGAACAGAGGAGAGGGGGTTATTGAAGATAACCTTTATAATTACCTTTGTGTGTATGCAAGCGTCCATGCGTGTCTGTGTGTATGTGTGTGTGTGTGTGTGTGTGTGTGTGTGTGTGTGTGTGTGTGTGTGTGTGTGTGTGTGTGTGTGTGTTAATAATAATAATAATACATGGGATTTATATATCTCTTTTCAAGGACCCAAAATTGCTTTACAATTATAGAAATTAAAAAGAAAAACAAGTAGGCCTGTCTGCCTACCTGCAAATCATTATTGATGCGGTGCTGCAGTAACAGTAAGTCTCTGGTCTTCTGTAATTCTAACACAGTCTCTGCTTGGGATGCCTGGAGGTCCCTCAGCTCTCTCGATGAGTCCTCCACCTTCCCATCAATCCCGAGGAACCGCAGACCCTCACGGCCCTCCTGCTGTAACCTAAATGTCTACGAAAGGGATTTCAAAAGGCACAGTAAGAGAGAAAGTTAATAAGGTTTAAAGGACCTCTTATATTGTTAGCTCGTTATATTGTCGTTATTTAACTAATCTGAGAAGGGACTAACCTTAATCTGTATCAAGGTTTCACTGAGGTCCTCAACACTCATGTCAAACTCCTGAGAGAAACGGAGGGAGAAAGAAGAAAAAGAGAGAATGGAGAGACATGAAAAACGGAGCAAAACAGTTTTATAACATACAGTATATTATTAAGTTGTTATTAACATATTCTTAACATGTTATTCGTGTCAATAATAATCTCTCACCTTTGTGACTGAGTCCAGTCTCTCCTGCAGTGATGTCACTTCTTGTCTGTACTGTAGAACTTCCTGTTCCATTCGATCATGTTTTCCTCTAATCGACTCAACGGACTCTATGAAAATGCATATAAAAAGAATTGTCAAACAACAGAATAGACTGCCTATGATATTTATAACACAATTGATACCCAATAAGTAAGGAGTTTTCCTTGACCACATGACCTGACCGGGAAAAACCCTAGGTCCTAGTTATATGCCAGAGCTTTGTGCAAATGGCACACTATTCCTCATGTAGTGCACTAAAATTGAGAATAGCCAGTGTACCATTTCCTAGGTCAGGTCACATGGTCAAGAAGAAACTCTTGGCTTTACCAATAAGTAGTATTGAACTCCATCTCTCTCTCCTTCACCTCTCTCCCTCTCCTGTTGTTCCTCTATCCTCTCTTTGTCCAGTTGCAACCTTTCTTTCTCCTCTTCCAGCCTCCCTCGTTCCTCCCTCTCCACTCGCAGAATCTCCTCAAGCCGTTTTATGTCCATCCTCCAGATCTCCTCTTTCTCTCTCTCCCTATCTTTTTCCCGCTCTCTCTCTCTATCCACCTTCTCCTCCACATGACAGTGGGCAGATAAAGTGCTGAGAAGGAGAGAGAGAGAGAGAGAGAGAGAGAGAGAGAGAGAGAGAGAGAGAGAGAGAGAGAGAGAGAGAGAGAGAGAGAGAGAGAGAGAGAGAGAGAGAGAGAGAGAGAGAGAGAGAGAGAGAGAGAGAGAGAGAGAGAGAGCGAGAGAAAGAGAGAGAGAGTGAGAGAGAGAGAGAGGTGGGCAGGTGAAGAAAGAGAAAGACAGAAACAGTGTCAGTCCATTTACGATAGTTAATTAATTCCTCACCTCTCCAGGAGTGTATCATAGCTGTCCTTCAGTAGGTTCTTCTCTCCTTCCAGGTCTGACACTCTCTCTTGGAACTGAATGGAATAGTATGCAGTTAGAAGTATTTGGCCTTGTATCAATGGGTAGGGAGGGACAACTTCTACCTACTTCCTCCACCCCTACTTGCAGACTCGTTGCAATACCTCCTCGAGGGCTTGCATGGAAAGAGTGGCAGCGGTGAGCTGTCCCTCCAGTGTCAGCGCTCTCTGTCTCTCTTGTTTCAGCTGTTCACTCAGCTCCTCTACCTTCTCCAGCAATGCCCCCTGGCTCTCCTTCAGTGACCTCTGACCCTTTAGCGGACATAGGGAATATTAGACGGTCAATACAAGTTCTTTCATGTTATTGATTGATTGTTCATAGTCACACTGAAGGTTTCTCTTACTACCTCTTCCATTTGAGCTTCATAAGCCTAGAAATGGGGGGGGGAGGGGGGGGGTAAAGAGAGGGGGAGAAAAAGAAAGAACAAGGTAGATGTTGTCAGTTTCTCATCATGATGAAGTGAAAGAAGGATGAACGAGCTAGAGAGAGCCCCCCCCACCTCTTGCAACACGTTGAACTTCTCCTGGCTGACACGCAGGGCAGCGCTCTTGTCTGACAGATGCTTCTGCAGGCGGATCACGTCCACATTGTCCTTTATAGTGATCCTGGAGAAGGAAAAGGTCATCGTTCAGATTCACAACATACTACAGCTCAGAGGTGTGCTAAGAAGTAGGAATGGGTAAGTGTGTGTGTGTGTGTGTGTGTGTGTGTGTGTGTGTGTGTGTGTGTGTGTGTGTGTGTGTGTGTGTGTGTGTGTGTGTGTGTGTGTGTGTGTGTGTGTGTGTGTGTGTGTGTGTGTGAACTGCCCCCACCTGTGTCCGTTGGCCTGTTGTCTCCTCATCTCTTTCATACTGTCCTCTATCTCTCTCTCTTTCTCCCCAAGTGTGTCTCTCAGGGACTGGGCAGCCTGCTCCAGCTCTGTCACCCTCACCTTCTGGGTCTCGATCACACTGGACCTGCTGGATCAAAGAGGAAGGAAGATGGAGAAATATAGGAGGGAGAGGAAAGAGGAGTAGTTATGCTTCTGGTAAGGCAAGATCACACAGGCCTCACAGCAAAGCATTGTCATCTATGGCTCTGTTAGTGTACTGTTAGGCAATTGATGTGGTTTCATAGTAATACCACTTAGAATGAAGCAATGTATTAAATGAAGCATGTATTCTAAGTGGTTTGCTTGTGTGGATATTGGAACATGGCCTATGATCTGCCTCATGGGTTGCTTGCCCAGCTCTACATCAGAGTGATTTGCAATTGTAATGGTCTGTTCTTATGCAGACAGGCATTCACTCACAGACCCGAGGAGCGTATGTCTGTTTAGTAGTGGTACAGTAGTGGAGGGGTGGAAGGAAGAATGTTGGACGAATGTTGGACACTTGCTTCTCTACTCAACTGTTTTTTTTTGCTCGTGGTCTCTTGCGTGCACACACACACACCCACTCTCTCCCTCTCCCTCGCTCTCTCCTTACAATTTCTCTGTCTCTCCTCTGGTGTCCTCCAGGCTGAGGCCGTAGTGGGGCGGAGCTGTCTGTGCTGCTCGTGTGACTCCTCCCTGCCCATCCATTCCCCGCCCTGAAAGGAGAAAGGGGAAAGTTGTATGATTGGATATGTGATTGGATCAGTGGAAGCCTACAGAGGATCCACTGGATAGCTTTCACTCCTTTACTCAATCAGTCAAATGTATTTAATAAAGCCCTTTTTACACCAGCAGTTGTCACAAAGTGATATACAGAAACCCAGCCTAAAACCTCGAGGAGCAAGCAATGCAGATGCAGAAGCACAGTGGCTCGGGAAAAAAATCCCTAGAAGGCAGGAATCTAGGAAGAAACCTAGAGAGGAACAAAGCTCTGAGGGTTGGCCACTCCTCTTCTGGCTGTACCAGGTGGAGATTTGGTCATGTCACATCAGTGATGACGTACAGGGAGGGAGGACAATAAATATAATTTCATAAACAATATTGTGTAAAATTATTTTCACAAAGATGACTCAAAATATTGCTCTATAGTTACACAGACAGCTAAGTACCTCTGTGTCTGTGGTAACTCCGTCCAGGCCCCAGGTCCATGATGTGTTGCCTGGCCATGCTGAGTTTGCTCTGCAGTGCCCCCTTCTGGCTCTCCAAGGTGGCCACACGCGCCTCCAGCTCCTGGATCATGTCCTCCATGTCCCCCTCCCTGACCCTGGTACCGGCCTCACCCGGACGCCCCTCCCTTAGACGCATCAACTTGGTGGACATCCTGAGGAGAGAGGATATGGAGGATATACACTGGGTGGTCTGGTTCAGCTGGGTTGTGTTGATTAGGGCACACCGTAGCAAAATGTTATGTAATGCAGAACAAAAAGAAGTGTGTCTCATTGGAAAAGTACCGGCGTAGCCTCTGTTCCTGTGTGCGTGTGTGCTGTCTCAGTAGGTTGTTCTCCTCTTGCAGACGGAAACACTGGTCCTCCAGCTGCTCCCTGGGCACCTGGAACACCCTCTGGCGGTCTGTTGGAGAGGAGGAAGAAAAAAGACGAAGAAGGAGAGGGAAAATAAGGGAATGGAACAGAGGTGAGGAAAAGTGTGGGGGGAGCGAAAGAGAAAGGGGAGAAAGAGGGGAAAGAGAGAGGGAATAAAGAGAAAGGGAATAAAGAGAAAGGGAATAAAGAGAAAGGGAATAAAGAGAGAGGGAATAAAGAGAAAGGGAATAAAGAGAAAGGGAATAAAGAGAAAGGGAATAAAGAGAAAGGGAATAAAGAGAGAGGGAATAAAGAGAAAGGGAATAAAGAGAAAGGGGAGAAAGAGAGAGGGAATAAAGAAAGAGGGAATAAAGAGAAAGGGAATAAAGAGAAAGGGAATAAAGAGAAAGGGGAGAAAGAGAAAGGGGAGAAAGAGAGAGGGAATAAAGAGAGAGGGAATAAAGAGAAAGGGAATAAAGAGAGAGGGAATAAAGATAAAGGGAATAAAGAGAAAGGGGAGAAAGAGAGAGGGAATAAAGAGAAAGGGAATAAAGAGAGAGGGAATAAAGAGAAAGGGAATAAAGAGAAAGGGGAGAAAGAGAGAGGGAATAAAGAAAGAGGGAATAAAGAGAAAGGGAATAAAGAGAAAGGGAATAAAGAGAAAGGGGAGAAAGAGAAAGGGGAGAAAGAGAGAGGGAATAAAGAGAGAGGGAATAAAGAGAAAGGGAATAAAGAGAGAGGGAATAAAGAGAAAGGGAATAAAGAGAAAGGGGAGAAAGAGAGAGGGAATAAAGAGAGAGGGAGAGGTGGAAGAAACTGACAGTGAAGAAGAGGAGAAAGAAATGTAATTAGGAGGGATGAAAGAGAGAGGGAAGAAAAAAGAGAGGAAGAGACTAAGAGAAGAAAGACAAGAGAAGGAAGAAAGATAGAGAAGGGATTAGAGGTGAAAAACTCCCAGAAATAGATACATTGTCCTTTTGATCTGTGAGTTCCTGGTTTTGATCTGTGAGTTCCTGGTTTTGTTTGACCTTTTAACTTGAGCACCTGTGGTTTCTTCCATGACCTTCCGTCTCTCACAGAGTCTGGCAAAGGAGAGACAGACAGAAAGCGAAGGAGACAGGGTGTTAAACCACATTGCTTCAATCAAATCTATTTATTTCCTGATACTAACCTTTTATACGACATGAATCTAAAATGTAAATGCACTTTTGTTCAGTTACTCATTTCTTCTACATTCTTTTCTTCTCTTGTCCCCTCACTCTTCTCCCCCCACCCCCTCCCATCTCACTCTCCCCCACTCCATCCTTCTTACCTGGTACGGTGGGCATCAGCCCTCCTCTCATCAGCCCTACGTCCCTCACTGGTAGATCTCCGGCTGTCTCGTCCACTGTCAGAGACATGATTGGTCCTAATGAAGGTTCAGCCAATCACAATGCTTATTTCTATGGAGATGGGGCTCTGGTGGTGATGTCATCACAGAGGATGGGACTGACATCACACGTAGTGGGTCGGTATGATCACAGAATCCATTTTCTTTTGGTGCTTCCTGATAAACAACAGAATACGATGCAGCAGACTTCCAGATATTATGTTTGTTGTCCCTTACAATAATTTCTGAGCTAGGAGAAAACACACAGATGACTCATACATGGCAGAGAATAGATCTTAAGAATAATGCCTATTTACTCTGTACTTTTAACATAAACGATAGTAAGGGCCTTACCTTTGAGCATATTACCTCTACTTCACTGACATTTCAAGCCCAGACATTAAGCTGAATTCCTTTTGCAGCTCATTTAGCACAGCACAGTGTCAGTATGGTAGCAAGCAGTGTTGTCACCTACCTGTTTCGTCACAGTAGCATGCAGGTAATCAGTTACAGAAGAAGTGTTGAGGATGACAAAGTCGATGCTGTTAAATGTTATGATGACGATACCAATTGTGAAAAAATGAAGTAGTTGAGGGTTACATTTTGTCCCGTCACAATCTTCCAGGCACTATAAGTGTCTCTAACTCAGCTACTATGATAGAGCCCAATAGAACTAATCCTTAGGATCCCTCCCCCCCACTTCTCTCTCTCTGTCTCTCTCTGTCTCTCTCTGTCTCTCTCTCTCTCTCTCTCTCTCTCTCTCTCTCTCTCTCTCTCTCTCTCTCTCTCTCTCTCTCTCTGTCTCTGTCTCTGTCTCTGTCTCTCTCTCTGTCTCTGTCTTCCTTGGTGTACAGCCTCCAGCCTGTCTCAGTTTTTATCCCAAATGGCACCCTATTTAGTGCACTACTTTTGACCAGAGCCCGAATGGACCCTATGTAGAGAAGAGGGTGCCATTTTGGACACAGTCTTAGTGTCCCACCTGCTCCTTTACTAATCCTATCTCAGTCTTAATCTGATTAGCTAGGCTGAAGGAATGGTCTAGGATGAAGTTAGACACTGGGGGTCAGTTTTTAGGTTTTGGCTTAACTGGCTGAGGTTAGGATTAGGAGAGGATAAACTGATCCTAGATATGTACAGACAACTGGGCAAGGAGGAGAGGGTGAGAGGAAGAGAGGTGGGCAGGGGCACTTGTGGTTATTAGGTGAAGGGGGAGGAGGAGAGAAGGAAAAGAAGAAGGAGGGATACAAGACATTAGCAACATGCATGCCCCGCCCACCTGAGGATCTTTCCTTTTCAGCAATCTATTTCCTGTGTTTGAGGGGTGCAACATCCACATAATCACCTAAACAGTGGCAACCCGTCATTAAAGGCAGGTGGGGCAGAACCTGTTTTGAGCCCCACATTTTTAGCAAAAAAAGTATAAATGTTAATACATGTAACATATCAATTCGCAAACAATGTAAAAAAAAATGATGTCATTGAGTTAATACAGTCTGAGCTAGGCTATATGCACAAACATGGTCTCTTTTTTTGTTTTCTTGAGTTAGGCAGCTCTAAAATGCAGGTGTTTCATCCTAGCTCAGTGCTTTCTGTGGTGGTTGGGCAAGCCAGCAGAAAATACGGAGCGTTGCACCGTGATTGACTCAGTGTTCTGTCACTGGGGACACTACGTCACTGCAAAGTCTAAGGGTAGACATGGAAAATTCTAGCTCTTTGGGAGCTGCCATAGAGTTACATTGGAATGTCATTGGCCACAGATAAAATTATGTCAAATCATGTTATATGTACAGTAGCTTTGATTGGACTGATCATGCCAACATCATACTTTCAAAATCTTATCTAGCAGTCGTCATCATGAATCAAGTCAACAATCTACTGACAAATCCATTTCAATCCTTGTCATATGAGGATAAATAATGAAGAGAAAGTATAGATAAAACGTATCATGGACATAAACATTACACAACAAGTTGGAAATCGCAAATTCAACAATGAGTTGTTTGGAAGGCAGTGAACACAGCTCCAAAAATGTATTGTATGTTGCTGCATAAATTATGTAATATGTCAGGGAGATATGTATACTGTAGCAAACAAAGTAATACTAAGTGTATATTGTGTAGTAACCTGTTAGTAGCCCATGTGCCTCTTGATAATAAGTTGGTCCCTTTTCTGGTCTTGATTTCACCTACTGTTCTGACTTGGTGGTGCACATGTAGCCTATAGACTGTTTTAGAGAAATGTTACCATTGAATAGTGTAAGAGCTTTCATTGTCTGCTTCTGTTATTTATCCTACGGTTCTGACTTGGTGTACAGGGAGAATAAGGTAAGAACGGGCCATGTCCTGAATTCTGTCGCTGTACATTTCAAAAGTGCTGAACAAATAGTTATATTCACTACGTCCATCCTAGCTTGCTCATTAATATCTTATTCTACATTATGGATTGCCTCTTGTCCGCTCATCGTTCCCTTATGCCATAGTTTGTACATCTCAATTGTCAGTAGAAACCACATTTGTTTAAACAAGTCAGCCATATCAGGTATGTTTTTTTAAAAGGCAGTAAATGAGGCTGCATGAACTGTTTCGCTGCCAGACAAGGCTCCGATGATAGCCAGGTGTAGCAGTGGTAAGGTGTTGGGACAGCTTTATGTAGGCCCTAACAGTTTGTGGGCACCGTTTGTCACCATTATAGTGCAATTAATGTACTGTTTAGTGTTGTGTTTTGTAGTGGCTTTGCTGGCATGCATATCTTTTTGTTTGTTTTGCCACACCAAGATATACATGCTAAAATTGCTACTGGACCTACATCTCAGTGGATTGATTGCTTTTAAAATCCATGTGTCACTTAAATCTTTCCCACACTTGCTTGTAACATTAGTGTTTTCCTGTTAACATAACGATTGCGGAAACATTTGTAATGACCTGTCAAACACACTCCGGCAATGGCTAAAATGGGCTCAATGGAAGACATTGGCTTTCTGTTGCATGGATAAAAGCGCTAACGCTTTGCTCGACAGTTACATCACAAGAAAGAGAAGTGGGTCTTAATTCTTTGTGCAATTGAAAAAGTAAGATTTAATACAGTTGAAATGTTTGCAGATGAAAGCATCTTCCAAAAATGAGCACTCGAATTATAGTAATATTATGTCTGATCTCGCAAACATACACGACCAGTCAAAAGTTTGGACACACCTACTCATTCAAGGGTATTTCTTTATTTTTTATAATTTTATACATTGTAGAATAATAGTGAAGACATCAAAACTATGAAATAACACATATGGAATCATGTAGTAACCAAAAAAGTGTTAAGCAAATCAAAATCTATTTTATATTTGAGATTCTTCAAAGTAGCCACCATTTGCCTTGATGACAGCTTTGCACACTCTTGGCATTCTCTCAACCAGCTTCACCTGGAATGCTTTTCCAACAGTCTTGAAGGAGTTCCCACATAAGCTGAACACTTGTTGACTGCTTTTCCTTCACTCTGCGGTCCAACTCATTCCAAACCATCTCAATTGGTTTGAGGTCGGGTGATTGTGGAAGCCAAGTCATCTGATGCACTACTCTATCACTCTCCTTATTGGTCAAATAGCCCTTACACAGCCTGGAGGTGTGTTGGGTCATTGTCTTGTTGAAAAACAAATGACAGTTCCACTAAGCGCAAACCAGATGGGATGGTGTTTCCCTGCAGAATGCTGTGGTAGCCATGCTGGTTAAGTGTGCCTTGAATTCTAAATAAATCACTGACAGTGTCACCAGCAAAGTACTCCCACACCATCACACCTCCTCCTCCATGCTTCACGGTAGGGTACCACACATGAGGAGAACATCAGTTCACCTACTCTGCGTCTCACAAAGACACAGCGGTTGGAACCAAAAACCTCAAATTTAGACTCATCAGACCAAAGGACAGATTTCCACTGGTCTAATGTCCATTTCTCGTGTTTCTTGGCCCAAGCAAGTCTCTTCTTATTATTGGTGTCCTTTAGTAGTGTTTTGTGCAGCAATTTGACCATGAAGGCCTGATTCACTCAGTCTCCTCTGAACAGTTGATGTTGAAATGTGTCTGTTACTTGAACTCTGTGAAGCATTTATTTGGGCTGCAATTTCTGAGGCTGGTAACTCTAATGAACGTATCCTCTGCAGCAGAGGTAACTCTGGGTCTTCCTTCCTCATGAGAGCCAGATTCATCATAGCGCTTGATGGTTTTTGCAACTGCAGTTGAAGAAACTTTAAAAGTTCTTGAAATTTTCCAGATTGACTGACCTTCATGTCTTGAAGAAATGATGGACTGTCATTTCTCTTTGCTTTTTTTGAGCTGCTCTTGCCGTAATATGGACTTTGTCTTTTACCAATTTTGATTTGTTTAACCCTTTTTTGGTTACTACATCATCCTTCTATTGACACACTTATTAAATGATGTAATAAAATGTGACAAAAGTATTAATGAGGCTGTCTAGACAGCTCAGGTAGTCTGAGACAGATACATTTTTTGGTGGTTGTAGCCCTGTTCCACCCCTTTATGTTAATTTATTAATGTATGCAAATACATATAGTGTATAGATAGTGTATGCAAATGAGGCACATATAGATTTATTTTTCACAACGTTTATATTTTTAAAAACATTTTACAGTACATTGAATACCTGAATTCCAACCTAAATACCCCAAATCTATAAACGATTTGTCCATGCTAGAACAATGTTTTATTCAGTCAGTATATGATGGATTTGAAAAGTTTGGAATATCTCCATCTATTGTACAACTGTTGCATTCATTCAAATAGTTAAAAAAAAAAAAAAATGTTGATGACCGTTGCTAATGACATGAGCTAATAAAGATTGGTTTGGATAGTTGCATTAACTTCTGTCTTCTTCTCAGACAATGACATAAAATATAAATAAATAAAACACAACCTATCTGCATTTAAAAGAGCATTCATAATTTAATTGAATTCAACAAAATTAAATGGAGTGAATCTTACTGAATCTTTCTATAACCCATTTATCAATTTTAGTCCACGGCAATTTAAGTCCATTTTGTTTTCTATTGTCCTCTTTAGGACACTTTCAAAATGAAATGTATTGTCCATGACAAAGTAAATTTCATATTGTTATGTCATCATCCAAACTACCGCCTCCATTGAAAACACCAACAGGACATATAATGAGCGGTGATATGTTGTTCCCGCTGTCACGCACATCTGGGTTGAGCAAAGGGATCACCCTCTCAGTGAACTGGTAGCCCGTGAACGAATAAATATGAGACCTGTCGGTTACATTATAAAACGACACCTTCCCCTCCTCGTAATCCACAAACACCCCAACCTTCCGTGGTTTCTCTCTGAAGTGGAGCAACACCGACTGTCCCTCACATGCTCTGTACTCACTTCCTCTCCTCAAACATATCGTCCAATAGCCGTCCTCAGGGCTCAGTGTGACCATGCCCTTCCTGTTGATGGACTCCTTGGCCACACCCAGGTCCCAAGCCGTCTTGTCTCCGACCTTGACCAATTGAAAAAAGTATAACTCACACCCCTATAGTCCAGTAGCTTTACCAATACTTAAGGGTAAGGTGCCTATAGGCTTACCTATACCTACAGTATTACCAGGGGTATGGAGAAAAACTGTACACTGAAAAATAAAAGAATCTCCAGAACTTTGGTGATCATGATGCCCCACAGATTTGATGTATTTTAACCAATGTTTTAGTCTGATAGACCTACATCAATTATTCAACACATATAACATGCTTTTTCCTTTTAATTTCAGTACAAACCCACCTCGACCTCCCAGTAGTGCCTCCCGGTGGCAAAGCCGTCCATGGCAAGGACACAGGGTGCCGTGTCGAATCGTTGAGGGCCGTTCAGGAGGCTCGGCTCCATGTCCCCGTCCCAGACTTGCTTACCATCTTCAGACACGACCAGCCAGGGGTTGGCAGTGCTCGGGTCCAGGGATACGTCAACTTTGAGGAGACAGAAAATAGATAAGAAAACAAAATGTTATTGTCCATATTTTTCTTTGGCGCTCTAATTTACAGGGTCAAAAGGTAACAACAGGCATATAACATTAAACACATTGAACATTTACATGTGTCAACGTTCAAATGATTCTGTTATATTTGTACTGCATGGCCATTCTTCTAGGGAATCACCATCACGGAAGCAACAGCTGAACAATGAAGAGAAAAAGTATTAATTCAAATGATACATTTCCATTTCCAACAATAAAAGAAAACTTTACCTGCACACAGCTGTATCTTTTCATGCTCTGCAAGGTAAGGAACCACAGAAAACACAACATAAAAATGTACGTCTTTACAATGGATTTCATAACTGTAGTGAGAAGACAGAAGATGACAACGACCTTTAATTGACAGTTTGTTTTTTGCTGTCTCCACTGTCTCCTCCAGAAGAGATACAGCTCTCCTCGCATTCCCCAAACACAGGTCAGAGTGAACACTGATCTCAGACCAGTCCTTGGTGGTTGGAGGGGTGCACAGGCATGGAAAAATCTACCATGGGAAACAGGAGAAACACTTCAGACAACATCCTCTGATGTTGACAGTGAGGTGAATCCTAACTTCCACTTAAGTCGGATTTTCATTTCGTCATTCATTGATGGAAATGAGGGAGTAGGTGAAAATTCAACTTAAGAGAGGGACACTGACCTTTAGGAGGTGGAGGTGGTCCTCAGTGTGTGAGAGCTGCTCCAGCTCAGTGCTTCTCCTCTGTAGATCAGTGATTTCCTGCTCCAGCTCTTTGACGAGCCCTTCAGCTCGCCTCTCTGCTGCTGACTGCTTCTCCTCGATCAACTCGATGAGCTCAGCCTGGCTTCTCTCGATGGAGCACACCAGAGCGGTGAAGACCTGCACTCCATCCTCTATCTCTTTCTTTGAATTTATCTGATCAAATGACATACATTTGAAAACAGTTAGGCCGAGAGTTGAACCCTATGATACCCCACCCAGAAATGAACATTGATGTTGTGCACATTGCCCTCTATTTCTTTCTTGGAACTTGCTTGATGACAACAAGGAAATACTGTAGAAAACAGTCACATTCAGGTGTGCCTATGGAACTGAATCAGTGATAGTAGATAACAAGATGCTCAACATAAGGACTCACTCTGCTAAGTTTGATTGAGTGTTTGATCTCATCCAACTTCTTCAATCTGGCCTGGATCATCTGCTGCACCTCTGCCTCAGTTTTCTTCATCTGAGCCTGTCAATCAGAATCAGATGAAGTACCAGAATTGAAACCAGATAATGGAACCGGAATTGGAAACAGATTCCGAATGAAAATCAGGAACGTAGGAATTTGTCTGGGCTAAAAATACATATGAGATTTAGTCAAAATGAAAGAATAATCAGAGCATTACCTTCTTGGCCGTACTCTCTCTCTCTGCTGGAACGGTGTCGTGAGCCCTGTGCTCCGTCTCCGTGCAGAGCACACACACACATCTCTGGTCACTCCTACAGAACAGCTCCAGGAGTCTCTGATGCTTCTTACACATCCTGTCCTCCAGATTCTCCACAGGGTCCACCAGCTTGTGTCTCTTCAGAGTCACCACTCTCTGATGAGGCTCCAGGTGAGTCTCGCAGTAAGAAGTCAGGCACACCATGCAGGACTTTAGGGCCTTGAGCTTTCTCCCCATGCAGACATCACAGTGCACGCCTCCAGATTTGGCATCCGATTGCTTGATTCCGTTCCGTCTGTTCGCCCTGATCTTTTCTGAAATGTCTTTAGCGAATGAGTTCGCGAGGAGATCAGGGCGTCCCGCAAACACCCTCTTACATTTGGGACAATAGCAGGCATCACTGCTATCCCAGTGTCTCTTTATACAGGCCATGCAGAAACTGTGGCCACATGGGATGGAGACTGGCTCAGTGAAGACATCCAGACAGATAGAGCACTGGAACTGCTCTTCAGATAATATATCGCCTGAAGAAGCCATGTCTTCAGATAGAACAGATAGGATCAAACACCGTTTCAGAAAGGCAGCCCAAAATAGCCCAAGCAGTCTTTCAAATGTATTTCGGCTGTAAATGGAATCAAATACTCCCTAATTTGATCATAAAAAAAAAAAAACTCAAATGTATTATAATCCCATGTAAAACACTATGCTTCAGAGAAAGTAAATCAAACAGTTAACTCAAACTTATAGTGTAGCTCCCTGCATGCAGTTGCTTTAGCGACAAACCATGACCTTAAAACTCAGCCCCGGGGTGTATTCATTAGTGCACACCATAGCAGAACATTTTTCGATGAAATCTAGCGTTTCTTATTGGAAAAGTTCAGGTTAGTCCCTCCCCGTTTCGACCTGTTTGATTCTTAGTGAATACAGCCCTTGTGCCTTATCAGCTGTCTGTGAAAAACATCAGCGGTCAAAGTACAAAGAGTCATCATAGCCCATACTCAGAGCAGGAAACCAGTGTACTGTGACAGCCAACCCAGCGTTTTAGGTTATAGTCAATAGGAAATAACTGCATTTAAGAGTTTCTCTCTCCTTAATTCTTGCCTCGTTGTGAAGTCATAACCTCTTCCTTGAAACTAAACTTATCCCCATCAAAGTTGTCACTTACCTTGGCAGACAAGGGTTTGCCCTCAGGTGACAGAGTAGAGTTATCTAGGTTCCGCTGTGTTCCAATCAATTGCTTAAGCCCCTCCCCTTCATACAGTGGGATAGTGTATGTATGGGAACTTCCTGATGTATTAACTCTTTCCACTCCATTTCACCACTGAGCTACATTGACACACATTATAACATTGCACCACAATACTTGAAGAAACACAAACAATAGTAAAGATGTCTTCCTGGTGCTACTCCAATGTAAAAAGTCACTGTCAAACAGGAAGGTATTGGTGTTCCCTTTCCCTTTCCTTTTATTCTGAAGGACAAAAAACAGACAGGTATTCAGAAGGACAAAAAACAGACAGGTATTCAGAAGGACAAAAAACAGACAGGTATTGGGGTGGCAGGGTAGCCTAGTGGTTAGAGCGTTGGACTAGTAACCGGAAGGTTGCAAGTTCATATCCCTGAGCTGACAAGGTACAAATATGTTGTTCTGCCCCTGAACAGGCAGTTAACCCACTGTTCCTAGGCCATCATTGAAATTAAGAATTTGTTCTAAACTGACTTGCCTAGTTAAATTAAGGTAAAATGTATTTGTTTTCAGAAGGATAAAAACAGACAGGTATTCAGAAGGACAAAAAATAGGCAGGTATTCAGAAGGACAAAAAATAAATTTCCATGATTTCTCAAAATCAAATACCTGAACAGGCCCTCATCCCCGTCATTTGCAGGAGAAAAAGACAGAAGAGGTATCGCGGAAGGAGATCGGGTGCCTTGTGAGGATCTGCCGACGAGTAGCTAATCTGCCTTTGCCATTGGTCCTATTGGCCAACGTACAATCGCTGGATAATAAATTGGACAAACTAAAAGAAAGTATATCCTACCAACAGGACATTAAAAACTGTAATATATTATGTTTTACCAAGTTGTGGCTGAACGACGACATGAATAACATGCAGCTGGCGGGTTACACACTGTATCGACACGAAAGAACAGCAGCCTCTGGTAAGTCAAGGGGTGACGGTCTATGTATATTTGTAAACAACTGCTGGTGCACGATATCTAAGGAAGTCTCAAGGTTTTGCTCGCCTGAGGTAGATTATCTCATGATATGCTATAGACCACACTATCTACCTAGAGAGTTTTCATCAGTTTTTTTTGTAGCTTCCTACTACATACCACCACAGACTGATGCTGGCACTAAGACCGCACTAAATGAGCTGTGTACCGCCATAAACAAACAGGAAAATGCTCATCCAGAGGCGGTGCTCCTAGTCGCCCGGGACTTTATTGCAGAGAAACTGAAATCCGTTTTACCTCATTTCTACCAGCATGTTGAAAGTGCAACCAGAGGGAAAAAAAACTCTAGACCACCTTTACTCCACACACGGAGACGCGTACAAAGCTCTCCCTCACCCTCCATTTGGTAAATCTGACCATAATTATATTCTCCTGATTCCTGCTTACAAGCAAAAATTAAAGCAGGAAGCACCAGTGACTCGGTCAATAAAAAAGTGGTCAGATGAAGCAGATGCTAAGCTACAGGACTGTTTTGATAGCACAGACTGGAATATATTCCAGGATTCTTCCGATGACATTTAGGAGTACATCACATCAGTCACTGGCTTCATTAATAAGTGCATCGATGACGTCTTCCCCACAGTGATTGTACGTACATACCCCAAACAGAAGCCAACAGAAGCCAAACCTGTCGCTTTCAAAGAACAGGACTCATTTTTTTTATTTATCTAGGCAAGTCAGTTAAGAAAAATTCTTATTTACAACCTAGTTTCAAGAGGTTAAGAAAAATTATTATTTACAATGACAGCCTACCAAAAGGCAAAAGCCCTCCTGCGGGATGGGGCCTGGGATGTAAAAAAAAAAAAATACAATATATATATAGGACAAAACACACATCACAACAAGAGAGACAACACTACATAAATAGAGACCTAAGACAACATAGCAAGGCAGCAACACATGACAACACAGCATGGTAGCAACACAACATGACAACAACAAATCAAATCAAATGTTATTGGTCATATACACATGGTTAGCAGATGTTAATGCGAGTGCAGTGAAATACTTGTGCTTCTAGTTGACAGTGCAGTAATATTTAACAAGTAATCTAACAATTTCACAACAACTACCTTATATACACAAGTGTAAAGGGATGAATAAGAATATGTACATATAAATATATGTGTAATGCTCCGGGTGTCGTGGGTGTGGAGTCAAATGCAGGAGACAGAGTTCAATGCTGTGCGTCTTTTAATAGCACCAACGCACCACAGGGTGCTCACAAAAGTTACGTTCCCAACCACAGGGAATCAAAAAGTACAATGGAAAAAATCACGACTAGGCACTAACACGTACCTCTACAACAGAGCCGAAGGTTACATAGAAATAATCCCGCACAACAACCAGGCGGGCCGGCTGACTAATAAAGACAAACTAATTAAACATGAACAGGTGCTACCACTAAACATACAAGGAGGGGGAGGAAAAACAATCAGTGGCAGCTAATAGGCCGGTGACGACGACCGCCGAGCGCCACCCGCCCGGGAAGGGGAAACACCCTCGGTCGGACTCGTGACAATATGGATGAGCGATGGCTTTGTGGCATAGGCAAGATCAGGTAGATGGTATAGAATACAGTATATACATATGAGATTGGTAATATAGGGTATATAAACATTATATAAAGTGGCATTGTTTTAAGTGATACATTTCTTACATCCAATTATTAATTATTAAGGTGGCTAGAGATTTGAGTCTGTATGTTGGCAGTAGCCATTCAATGTTAGTGATGGCTGTTTACCAGTCTAATGGCCTTGAGATAGAAGCTGTTTTTCAGTCTCTCAGTCCCAGCTTTGATGCACCTGTACTGACCTCGCCTTCTGGATGATAGCAGGGTGAACCGGCAGTGGCTCAGGTGGTTGTTGTCCTTGATTATCTTTTTGGCCTTCCTGTGACATCGGGTGATGTAGGTGTCCTGGAGGGCAGGTAGTTTGTCCCCGGTGATGCGTTGTGCAGACCGCACTACCCTCTGGAGAGCCTTATGGTTGTGGGTGGAGCAGTTGCTATACCAGGCCTTGATACAGGCCGACAGGATGCTCTTGACTGTGCATCTGTAAAAGTGTTTTCGGTGACAAGACAAAATTCTTCAGCCTCCTGAGGTTGAAGGGGCGCTGTTGCACCTTATTCACCATGCTGTCTGTGTGGGGAGACCATTTCACTTTGCCTCACAAGTACCCAACTGGCAGCTTCATTAAAGAGTACCCGCAAAACACCAGTCTCAACATCAACAGTGAAGAGGCGACACCGGGATGCTGGCCTTCAAGGCAGAGTTCCTCTGTCCAGTGTCTGTGTTCTTTTGCCCATCTTAATCTTTTCTTTTTATTGGCCAGTCTGAGATATGGCTTTTTCTTTGCAACTCTGTCTAGAAGTACGTCTATGTAGATATTCCATAAAAAAAATCTGCAGTTTTGTTTACAGGAATTAAATTCCTTTATGTTTTATTTAACCAATTCAATTAAACACTCTGTCCACTCCTAAGAATTTGTAAGACCCTCATTTGCATAAAATGGACAGAGACCAGTCTCAAAATCAATCAGTAGCGTTTATTCTCGAGAGTACTGAACACGATACAGTTTACCACAGGTTATAAACTGAAAATGACGTCATTAGTTTTCGAACTGTTCCGTCTCTTCTCCCACCCTGGTACAAAGGCAGTATCTCAAGCCTTCACACATCGTCTCCCTACCAATTAAATATAATTTATGACCGAGCCAAGGTCTCCCTGTGTAGATAAGCATTCTAGCCAGTCTGACGATAAGTTAATTCATTTCTACCAAGGAACATACAGTCATTGTTCTAATTCTTGATTATATTTACACACATTATATTCAGTACTAGGATTAAAAGAAAATGCATACATCTATACAGTAACATAATAGTATTCTGATTATTCAGTCCTGATTGAAATGTATACATAATTAGTCATTATTGACAAAACATCCCTTAACACGTTTCCAGCTACAATAGTCATTTACAACATTAAAAATGTCTACACTGCATTTCTGATCAATTTGATGTTATTTTAATGGACAAATTTTTTTAGCTTTTATTTAGAAAACAAGGACATTTGTAAGTGATCCCATGGTAAAGGTAGGGGAAAACACTTGGAATTATCTTAGCCTAAATTATCTTAGCCTGACTTATCTTAGCCTGAATTATCTTCAGGTGAGTTGTTTGGTGCAAAATGTATGATTCATTATCTACAGTATCTTCAAAATAATGTCTTAAACCCCACCTTACTGAAGACAATGATTTGTTATTCCTGTGAAATATTTAGTAGTGAAAGGTAAAAAATAAACCATGGCTTAACTGGGTTGATTTCACTTTAGCTAGACAAGAGTTGAATTGAACTGTTTCAAGGATGTGATATTCCACTAAGTGTGAATCATAGTTTTGCAGTCCTACACCATGGGATAACAATATGTACCCGTCTACTTCTTAAGCACTCGACCTCCTTGTGATGCGATGTCCAGAAACCTCTGTCTACACACACACACACACACACACACACACACACACACACACACACACAAACACATTTCTCTGTCGCCAAGTGATTTCCCGCTCCAGCTCTTTGACGAGCCCTTCAGCCTGTCTCTCTGCTGCTTTAATAACTTCTTTGGCATACTGGTTATTGTTCGGAATTTCGGATGACTGACGTGCCCAAAGTAAACTGCCTGTTACTCAGGCGTAAATGCAAGTAAACACAGTTTACCCACTTTTTTCCCCCAAAAATGCATTGTTGAAAGAGTAGGGAGAGTACTTTTTTCACCGTGACCGGCGATCAGAATCTACCCACCTATTTCTTTACCACCACGTCACTGTTACCGGTAGGCCTATTTGATGTTCATGGTAATACACATTGTGGCCTAGTCTAATAAACTGGCCTGTCACGTTCTGACCTTAGTTCCTTTGTTGTGTCTTTGTTTTAGTATGGTCAGGGCGTGAGTTGTGGTGGGCAGTCTATGTTTGTTTTTCTATGTTGGTTTTTTGTGTTCGGCCGAGTATGGTTCTCAATCAGAGGCAGGTGTCATTAGTTGTCTCTGATTGAGAATCATACTTAGGTAGCCTTTTTCCACCTGTGTTTTGTGGGTGTTTATTTTCTGTCTTTGTGTATGTCGCCAGACAGGACTGTTTCGGTTTTCGTTCGTTCACGTTATTGTTTTTGTATTTCAGTGTTCAGTTTTGATTCATTAAATATTATATCATGAACACTTACCACACTGCGTTTTGGTCCTCCGATCCTTCTCGCTACTCCTCCTCAGAAGAGGAGGACGAGATCCGTTACATGGCCATGTGTGTTAGGGTGACCATCCCATTTTTCCCTGGACAGTTTCAGCCCCATTTCAGGTGTCCCAACTTTTCAGGCTACAACAAAAGTCAATTTATCAGCAAGACACATCTATTAATGTAGGCCTAATCAATGGCAATCGCTGAATGTCATGAGGCACACTGCTTGGTGTTTTGTTAACCGATGTCTATTTCCGTTCATCAGATGGAGCGAGTGTACATGCAGCGCACTGTTTGGATGCTGGAATTATTTTGGAGTGGACAAACATGCACAGGTAGCCTACTTTTTTAAGTGATTTGTTTAACAATCAGGTAATTGTCAAGGATCCCCCTGTACTGCTGCTCATTCCGCTCACCAGCTCCAGAGGTCTATGTCACCGGCCTTCTAGGCGTCACTGAACTGGATTCATTACCAGCAACCCCGGACTGTCTTGTCTCATTACACACAGCTGATTCCAATTCCCCCTGATCAGTATGTGTATATGTGTGTTCCCCATTGTCCTTGTCGGTTATTGCTACCATGTCCGTTGCTCTTGTGAGCACCTGTGCTGTTGTATCGGCTTCCATGCTATGTGTTATTGTGCACTTGTTTTACGGGTCTCGTCCTGTGTAGTATTTAGAGGGTTACACCACGCTCTTTGTTTGGGTGGAGAAAATAAAAAGCCTATTACGTATTCCTGCGCTTGTCTCCTATCATTATACAACGTGGCAGTAATATATTGTTACTGTTAAATTATGTCTATTACTAGGCCTAATGGAGAATCTCAATTGAAAATACTTTTTATTCCATGATTAGGTTTACCCTGTGGCCAGGATAGCACCCCTACCAATGTTCCCTCAAAGAATTTTCAGCACTGATTTCAGGTCTGCTGAGCCCTAACTAAAAATGATCGTTTACTGTGAACACTGAGGCTGTACCTGCTCAAAGTTTCAGTTTTAACAGTGGCCAAGTAAGTTACTGTGGCTATTTGATCATAATGTAGGCCTACCAGAGTGGCCTACCATCAAAAACGTGGAGAAAATGCATCCCATAACATTTTAACATGGAAATAGCTGTTCTATCATTCGGCCTACAGTAGCAGCCAATGTGTGGTGTTCAATGTAGGCCTACCATTCCATGAGACTTCTGGGGGAAAAAACATGCAGAGCTTGACATTAACCCGTTCATCCACCTGTCTTTCAGACAAGGAGGTGACTGAAAATGTTGTGTTTGATGAAAGAAATCCATTTACAAAATAAAATGCATTATTATTCACATACCATTTTTACAGACAATCAGACAAATTACGCTAAACTCTGCCTAGTGGCTACTTAGCTTTTTCAAGATGTCTCAAAATACAACACTGCCCCTTTAAGACAAAAAAACACTCTCTACCTGAATGCTTTTCAAAGATGGCTAGAAATGCACACATTTTGTGCACTTGTTGAAAGCAACCACTGTTGACTAGAAATTAGCTATAACTGGGCTAATAACTCACTTACTAGCAAAGAATATGAACAAATGTGCAAATGTGGCTACTAGGAGCCTTCACTTTGATTTCAAAACAACTGCATTCCGACCTATACATGCCCAGTTCAAAGTGAATGGCACAGATCCATCTATGGCAATGGTTATTTGCATTTCCTCAGTGTTCAGGGTTCTGCGAGCTCCTCATCAAAATCTCTTTTCTAAATATTTTTTTTCTCTTGTCAGGTTGTGCCTCAAATGGAAGCCTATTTTTTATTGCACTAATTTTGACCAGGACCCATCGGGAATAGAGTGACATTTGGGACACAACCTTAGTTTCTGGCAGCTACAGAGTAACTACGTATTTCCACAAGGATGAATGAACTACATTACAACATTATCATCAGACAGACCACAGACATTCTGTCACATGTTTATGAGTGCCATGTTTCACCATGCCAGTAAGCCAATTATGGTAACACTTGGATAAAATCTACATAGTAAAAAGGGCACTGTAATGTGACGTTTTACTGTTATTTCCATTTATAGTCACAGGTCGTAATGTGACACATGCTGTACATTAAGGGAGCATGAATTCTGGAGCTGACTCGAGACATCTTTCCATGTAAATGCAGTACACTCAGAACATTACATAATGGAATGATACTATCCAGGATGTCATTCTGTCTCAGAAAAACTTTGGGGCTTCCTCTCACTTAAGGGCTTCCCCTTTCTGTTCCTTACCAAATGTTTCCTTGTAGTTGTTGGGACCATGGATGTGTATGGTTATTCCATCAAATTTGAAATTATTAGAATAGTGCACAACGCAGAAAATATATCCAGGTTAAGGATCAGTTGCCAAATCCCGCGAAAGGGAATATTCCAAGTTCAGACAGAAGGGGGAGTCAGATCGCTATGATCAACAGGAACTTTACTTTTGGTTTCTATTTTCAATTGTTGAACTACTCGTACTGCCTGTTGATATTACGTAGGCAGCTACAGTAGCTGGATGATATTAACATCTTCGGGGTTTTTCAAATTAAATGTGTTTTATTTCATCTGGGTGCATACATTACCTACAATCACCCTGGTACTACCCGTAGCTCCCGTTCTCCTCATCCGATAAAACATTGAGAGAAAGGTGTGTCGCAGATTAGAAGTCCATAACGTTAACTAATAAAGCATCCCAAGGTTAATGCTATAGGTATTGTTATAAGGGCGTGTGAGACTATTGAAACATGTAACTTTCAGAGCTTTATCGTTATTGATATAGTTTTACAGAGCTTGCATGTCTTTCTGTGGTGTAGATGGTTAGCTGAGCTGTTTATTTATTCTAGCATTGCATTATGGGAGATGTAGTTTTAACCCTCAAAGGTCTGAACGGGATAAATGCGATTTCACGTTGTAGATTGTTTGTATTACGGTGTTTTTCTACATGAGTTGTTGTATTTTAATACTGTTAACACTGAAAGCACCTAGTAATGTATTGGAGATGTAAGACAGGGTATGTGTTTTACCTTTCTTCATGCTCCTCTGTAGAACAACTTGTCAGATGGTGAATTGGAGACTGATGTGTTCCTGTCCTGTCTTTTCATAATTCTATTGCAGGTATGGTTCTATTGTCTAAGAATTACTCTTATATAGTCATTGTATTAAATATTCTATACATTATGGCTATACGCATGAATGTAATTGTGTGAGTCATAGAAAACACTGAGAGAAAGAACAACTTGTCATATGGTGCATTGGAGACCGATGTATTCCTGTCCTGTCTTTTCACAATATTTTTGCTGATCTACATAAATGCCCAAAAAGACAGCCGTGGTGTCGCTTTTCATTTCTTGGTTATTCTATGGTACATATAAAGACCGCTACAAATGCATCCCAAATGCAACACTATCCCCTATATAGTGCACTACTTTTGTATAAGTAATGCACTATATAGGCCGGGACTAGGGTGCCGTTCGGGACGTATCCCAAGCATAACACAGTAAATGGTTTTCAAGTGTCCAATGGGGGTAGAACATGCTATGACAACAGTGTTCTGTTTTATCTAAGAATAAACACACATTACAGTATGGTAGATATACTAAAACCTTTATTTCAAATACTACAGTGGGTCCTCATTTAAAAGTTGCGTCATACCACAGCACAGCTGCTTGCAGTAAGTATGGTATGGCATGGCATGTTTGAGTGCATGACATCATAGTATTTTACTGTCGGCCATTGTTGCCATTAATGCTAGTTCAACCACCAGAGGGCATCTTTGATCAATATGGTGTTTCTATTCCAAGAAAAACAAAAAATGCATTTTACAGTAGCATATGTAGGCCTCAGGGTTTCCGTTAGGAAAATGTGGCGCTGTACACCTTGACCAGTCATTTAGTACGCCTAAATAATCCTAACATTTCCACAGTGGTGTCAAGTACTACTTAAGTCATTTTTGGGGGTATCTGTACTTTACTTTTAATATTTTTTACAACTTCGACTTTTCCTCTACTACATTTCTAAAGAAAATAATTTACTTTTTACTCCATATACTTTCCCTGACACCCAAAAGTCCTCGTTACATATTGAATGCTTAGCAGGACTGGAAAACGGTCAAATTCACACACGTATCAAGGAAACATTCCTGGTCTACTGCCTCTGATCTGGCAGACTCACTAAACACAAATGCTTTGTTCGTAAATTGTCTGAGTGTACCCCTGGCTATTTGTATACACATTTTTTAAATGTGCCGTCTGGTTTGCCTCATATAAGGAATTTGAAATGATCCATACTTTTACATTTACCTTTGATACTTAAGTATGTTTAAAACCAAATACTTTTAGTCAAGTATTATTTTACTGGGTGACTTTCACTTTTATATTAGTCATTTTCTACTACGGTATCTTAAGGTACTTTTACTCAAGTATGGCAATTGGGTACTTTTTCCACCACTGCATTTCCACAGCCTAATTGTAGCCTAACCAATATCCAAACAAAGATTCAGTGAAAATAAAAATCGGATTTATCGAAACCAATCCCCATGCTAGTCTCAAAGAAGCTCAAAACGGTGCTGAAATAATTGACAACACGCGGGTAGGCTATTGCTTCAAATCCTATTAAAGAAATTGGACGACTTTGGGTGTTTTAGTAAGCAACTATTTATTGCCTTCAATTGCATTAGCCTACTTTAGGCTAAGTAGTTGTTCACCTTGCTCAGCAAGGGCCGTGGCTTTTGTGGTGCGATGGGTAACGATGCTTTGAGGGTGACTGTTGTCGATGTGTGTGGAGGTCCCATGGTTCGAGCCCAGGTAGGGGCGAGGAGAGGGAGGGAAGCTATATTGATGCTGTTGAATAGACATGCAGACAAATTAATTCATGCAGGAAAATAGATTTAATAGCCTACTATATATAGTCATAAAAACAATTAGGCTAAATACATTCCTGTCATTTTTTTGTGTAATGGATGGGTTCTCGGGAACTCATATAATAATTAATTCATAAGGTTAAACCCATAGGTCTTAGGCCCACAGTAAATTAAATTAGATTTACCAGGCTAATTTTTCATTACATAATAAAAATCCATGCCTTCTGGGAATGTTATAAAGTACAAAGGTTATGGGCGGAGTTAGAGAGTTGGCTGTCAGAAGTATTACAATGGAAATGTACTTTTAATTTGTCTGTCTTCATATTTCAACACATGGTAAATGAGGGTCCAGTGAGATACCCAATGGGTATGACAATACTTTTCCCGTCAATCATCGTTAAAAAAAATCGATATATATATTTAAAATCTGGAAAACAACTAATTGTCAGTCTTTAAATGCATTATTATCCAAATGTGACTCGTTTTAGAAAACTAAGCATATATCATGTGTCAATACCTCACAGGAGCGCCATTTGACATTTATTTTTTTATCCAAATGCATTTTTTTGGCAGAAATGCCTTCTGGAACATGTGAACTTTCATGTGCCTCAATGGCAAACTTGTATGCCATCTGTAAATATAAAATAAATAGTTAAATTACGAGCCTAGTTTGTTTAGCCATGGAAAAATACGGCAAACCTTCCTGCTAGCCATGATTGGTTGAGATAATGAGTGGGCTGAACATGCCGAGAGATGAGTTCGGATTGGTCTACCATGTAGCACGCTTCTAGCTATAATATGAGCTGGTCAGTATGTGTAGGTAATCTTTTCTGACACAGCTTTTTTGAAAGATGGCACGTAGTAGAACTGCATAAGTGATGCTCTCCACTTTCTGGAGGACCAAGTGTTGACATCAGTGGAATTAGAGTGTATTAGCTAAGGAGACGGCGACAATTCTGGCATTTGATTGCAAATATGCAGACGGGGTCGAAAAAAGAACACAGAAGGCTACAGATTACATCTTCAACTAAGGGCAACAACCTCTTGTTGCTGATCGTGGACTACAGTAAAAGGCAGGCCGAACAGGCTCGCATTAACATTGACGGGGCTGTAGTGGTGCGGGTCGAGAGTTTCAAGTTCCTTAGTGTCCACATCCCCAATGAACTATCATGGCCCAAACACACCAAGACAGTCGTGAAGAGGGCACGACAACACCTTTTCCCCCTCAGGAGACTGAAAAGATTTGGCATGGATCCCCAGATCCTCAAAAAGTTATACAGCTGCACCATCGAGAGCATCCTGACCGGTTGCCTCATCGCCTGGTATAGTAACTGCTTTGCATCTGAACGTAAGGCGCTACAGAGGGTAGTGCGTACAGCTCAGTACATCACTGGGGCAAAGCTTCCTGCTATCCAGAACCTACACTACCATTCAACATTTTGGGTTCACTTAGAAATGTCCTTGTTATTGAAAGAAAAGAACATTTGTTGTCCATTAAAATAACATAAAATGTAGCAAAAATACAGTGTAGACATTGTTAATGTTGTAAATGACTGTTTTAGCTGGAAACGGTACATGGTGAACAGCAATCTTCAAGTCTTTCCACAAATTTTTTAAACGGGACTCATGTCTGGGCTTTTGCTGGGCCACTCAAGGACTTTTGCATTCTTGTTCTGAAGTCATTCCAGCATTGCTTTGGCTGTATGCTTGGGGTCATTGCCCTGTTGGAATGTAAATTTTCGCCCCGTCGTTTGCACTCTAAGGTCGTTTGCAGGTTCTCATTAAGAATTTGCCTGTATTTGGCTCCATTCATTGTTCCCTCTATTATTACCAGTCTTCCAGTCCCTGCCGCTGAAAAGCATCCCCATAGCATGATGCTGCCACCACCATGCTTCACGGTAGAAATGGTGTTAGACGGGTGATGAGCTGTCCCTGGATTTCTCCAGGCCAAAGAGTTACAGTTCTCTCTAAGCAGAACACATAACCTTTTGCCTTATAATCTCAGAGTCTTTCACGTGCCTCTAGGCAGAGTCTGGGTAGTTCCAAATTTTTGAATTTTACCAATGATGGAGACCACTGTGCTCTTGGAAACTTTCAACACTCTAGAAATAGTTGTATACCCTTCCCCAGACATTTGCCTCATCACAATTGTATCTACGAGATCTCCGGACAGGTCCCTGAACTTCATTACATTTACATTACATTTAAGTCATTTAGCAGACGCTCTTATCCAGAGCGACTTACAAATTGGTGCATTCACCTTATGACATCCAGTGGAACAGCCACTTTACAATAGTGCATCTAAATCTTTTAAGGGGGGGGTGAGAAGGATTACTTATCCTATCCTAGGTATTCCTTAAAGAGGTGGGGTTTCAGGTGTCTCCGGAAGGTGGTGATTGACTCCGCTGTCCTGGCGTCGTGAGGGAGTTTGTTCCACCATTGGGGGGCCAGAGCAGCGAACAGTTTTGACTGGGCTGAGCGGGAACTGTACTTCCTCAGTGGTAGGGAGGCGAGCAGGCCAGAGGTGGATGAACGCAGTGCCCTTGTTTGGGTCTAGGGCCTGATCAGAGCCTGGAGGTACTGAGGTGCCGTTCCCCTCACAGCTCCGTAGGCAAGCACCATGGTCTTGTAGCGGATGCGAGCTTCAACTGGAAGCCAGTGGAGAGAGCGGAGGAGCGGGTGACGGAGAGAACTTGGGAAGGTTGAACACCAGACGGGCTGCGGCGTTCTGGATGAGTTGTAGGGGTTTAATGGCACAGGCAGGGAGCCCAGCCAACAGCGAGTTGCAGTAATCCAGACGGGAGATGACAAGTGCCTGGATTAGGACCTGCGCCGCTTCCTGTGTGAGGCAGGGTCGTACTCTGCGGATGTTGTAGAGCATGAACCTACAGGAACGGGTCACCGCCTTGATGTTAGTTGAGAACGACAGGGTGTTGTCCAGGATCACGCCAAGGTTCTTAGCGCTCTGGGAGGAGGACACAATGGAGTTGTCAACCGTGATGGCGAGATCATGGAACGGGCAGTCCTTCCCCGGGAGGAAGAGCAGCTCCGTCTTGCCGAGGTTCAGCTTGAGGTGGTGATCTGTCATCCACACTGATATGTCTGCAGACATGCAGAGATGCGATTCGCCACCTGGTCATCAGAAGGGGGAAAGGAGAAGATTAATTGTGTGTCGTCTGCATAGCAATGATAGGAGAGACCATGTGAGGTTATGACAGAGCCAAGTGACTTGGTGTATAGCGAGAATAGGAGAGGGCCTAGAACAGAGCCCTGGGGGACACCAGTGGTGAGAGCGCGTGGTGAGGAGACAGATTCTCGCCACGCCACCTGGTAGGAGCGACCTGTCAGGTAGGACGCAATCCAAGCGTGGGCCGCGCCGGAGATGCCCAACTCGGAGAGGGTGGAGAGGAGGATCTGATGGTTCACAGTATCGAAGGCAGCCGATAGGTCTAGAAGGATGAGAGCAGAGGAGAGAGAGTTAGCTTTAGCAGTGCGGAGCGCCTCCGTGATACAGAGAAGAGCAGTCTCAGTTGAATGACTAGTCTTGAAACCTGACTGATTTGGATCAAGAAGGTCATTCTGAGAGAGATAGCGGGAGAGCTGGCCAAGGACGGCACGTTCAACAGTTTTGGAGAGAAAAGAAAGAAGGGATACTGGTCTGTAGTTGTTGACATCGGAGGGATCGAGTGTAGGTTTTTTCAGAAGGGGAGCAACTCTCGCTCTCTTGAAGACGGAAGGGACGTAGCCAGCGGTCAGGGATGAGTTGATGAGCGAGGTGAGGTAAGGGAGAAGGTCTCCGGAAATGGTCTGGAGAAGAGAGGAGGGGATAGGGTCAAGCGGGCAGGTTGTTGGGCGGCCGGCCGTCACAAGACGCGAGATTTCATCTGGAGTTAGAGGGGAGAAAGAGGTCAGAGCACAGGGTAGGGCAGTGTGAGCAGAACCAGCGGTGTCGTTTCACTTAGCAAACGAGGATCGGATGTCGTCGACCTTCTTTTCAAAATGGTTGACGAAGTCATCTGCAGAGAGGGAGGAGGGGGGAGGGGGAGGAGGATTCAGGAGGGAGGAGAAGGTGGCAAAGAGCTTCCTAGGGTTAGAGGCAGATGCTTGGAATTTAGAGTGGTAGAAAGTGGCTTTAGCAGCAGAGACAGAGGAGGAAAATGTAGAGAGGAGGGAGCGAAAGGATGCCAGGTCCGCAGGGAGGCGAGTTTTCCTCCATTTCCGCTCGGCTGCCCGGAGCCCTGTTCTGTGAGCTCGCAATGAGTCGTCGAGCCACGGAGCGGGAGGGGAGGACCGAGCCGGCCTGGAGGATAGGGGACATAGAGAGTCAAAGGATGCAGAAAGGGAGGAGAGGAGGGTTGAGGAGGCAGAATCAGGAGATAGGTTGGAGAAGGTTTGAGCAGAGGGAAGAGATGATAGAATGGAAGAGGAGAGAGTAGCGGGGGAGAGAGAGCGAAGGTTGGGACGGCGCGATACCATCCGAGTAGGGGCAGTGTGGGAAGTGTTGGATGAGAGCGAGAGGGAAAAGGATACAAGGTAGTGGTCGGAGACTTGGAGGGGAGTTGCAATGAGGTTAGTGGAAGAACAGCATCTAGTAAAGATGAGGTTGAGCGTATTGCCTGCCTTGTGAGTAGGGGGAAGGTGAGAGGGTGAGGTCAAAAGAGGAGAGGAGTGGAAAGAAGGAGGCAGAGAGGAATGAGTCAAAGGTAGACGTGGGAAGGTTAAAGTCGCCCAGAACTGTGAGAGGTGAGCCGTCCTCAGGAAAGGAGCTTATCAAGGCATCAAGCTCATTGATGAACTCTCCGAGGGGACCTGGAGGGCGATAAATGATAAGGATGTTGAGCTTGAAAGGGCTGGTAACTGTGACAGCATGAAATTCAAAGGAGGCGATAGACAGATGGGTAAGGGAGAAAGAGAGAATGACCACTTGGGAGAGATGAGGATCCCGGTGCCACCACCCCGCTGACCAGAAGCTCTCGGGGTGTGCGAGAACACGTGAGCGGACGAAGAGAGAGCAGTAGGAGTAGCAGTGTTATCTGTGGTGATCCATGTTTCCGTCAGTGCCAAGAAGTCGAGGGACTGGAGGGAGGCATAGGCTGAGATGAACTCTGCCTTGTTGGCCGCAGATCGGCAGTTCCAGAGGCTACCGGAGACCTGGAACTCCACGTGGGTCGTGCGCTGGGACCACCAGATTAGGGTGGCCGCGGCCACGCGGTGTGGAGCGTTTGTATGGTCTGTGCAGAGAGGAGAGAACAGGGATAGACAGACACATAGTTGACAGGCTACAGAAGAGGCTACGCTAATGCAAGGAGATTGGAATGACAAGTGGACTACACGTCTCGAATGTTCAGAAAGTTAAGCTTACGTAGCAAGAATCTTATTGACTAAAATGATTAAAATGATACAGTACTGCTGAAGTAGGCTAGCTGGCAGTGGCTGCGTTGTTGACTTTGTAGGCTAGCTGGCAGTGGCTGCGTTGTTGACACTACACTAATCAAGTCGTTCCGTTGAGTGTAATAGTTTCTACAGTGCTGCTATTCGGGGCTAGCTGGCTAGCTAGCAGTGTTGATTACGTTACGTTGCGTTAAAAGAACGACAATAGCTGGCTAGCTAACCTAGAAAATCGCTCTAGACTACACAATTATCTTTGATACACAGACGGCTATGTAGCTAGCTATGTAGCTAGCTACGATCAAACAAATCAAACCGTTGTGCTGTAATGAAATTAAATGAAAATGTGATACTACCTGTGGAGCGAGCGGAATGCGACCGGTTGTTGAGTGCGGAAGTTCTATTCAGTAGACGTTGGCTAGCTGTTGGCTAGCTAGCAGTGTCTCCTACGTTAAGGACGACAAATAGCTGGCTAGCTAACCTCGGTAAATTAAGATAATCACTCTAAGACTACACGCTCTAAACTACACAATTATCTTGGATACGAAGACAGCAAAGACAACTATGTAGCTAGGTAACACTACACTAATCAAGTCGTTCAGTTGATTGTAATAGTTTCTACAGTGCTGCTATTCGGTAGACGGTGGACGTTTGCTAGCTGGCTAGCTGCTGGGCAGATAGCAGTGTAGACTACGTTAGGACGACGAAATACGAAGTTGCAATATAAGTGCTAACTGTTTCACCTTGTTGTCCTCTTTCTTTTCCTTTTTCTTCTGTCCTTCTTTTGTCCTTATTTTGTCTTCATGGTAAAGTTTCTGCTCTGACAGGTAATGTCAACTTTGGGACTTTATATATAGACGTGTTTCTTTCTAAATCATGTCCGAACAATTTAACTGGCCACAGGTGAACTCCAGTCGAGTTGTAGCAACATCTCAAGGATGATCAAAGGAAATTGGATGCACCTTAGCCCAAATTGGGGTGCCATAGCAAAGGGATGTGAATACTTATGTAAATGAGATATTTCTGTATTTTATTTTCAATAGATTTGCAAAATGTCTTAAAACAGGTTTTCACTTTGTCATTACGCTGTATTGTGTGTAAATGGGGGAGAGAGAGAAAATCGATTTAATCCATTTTGAATTCAGGCTGTAACACAACAAAATGTGGAATGAGTCAAGGTTCATTCAGGTCCATGTTCTGGTCATTTGGGGTCAGCCTCATTCTCACCACCGACTTTGTCTTCTTCACCGGAGGAGCTTACAAATACACCGACGTGGATAAAACGTCATGTTGATCGCAGTGAATGTTACAAAGTAAAAGGAAAGTTATACCGTCCTTTTGTTCTGCACAAATTTTTACTTACAAATTGCATCAAACATGTTTTAGACCTTGTTTATGGAAAACTGTTTATAACTATATTTCACGGTTGCAACAGTATAATTTTGTATAACACTCAAAGACCACAAATGGAAGAATACAGAATACTGTATTTCTTTCACACTTTAGTAGAAGAGTCTATACAGTAACTCACAACTGTAGCAAACGAAAGGATAGCTGTCATTCCAGTTCCAATTGAACCATCTGTCTGACCACGTGTCTCGTGCCTTGTGCACTGCAGCATCACAGGACTGAATCCATCTGTCATTATTGGGTTGTCAAGGCCACCAGTATCTGAAGGAGGAGTCACTTCTGTCTGACCACTTCCAGGAGTCTGAACAGGCCGAGCCACACAGCCTCATTGTCTACTCGTGTCTGTATCTAATCCTGCTTCCTCACACTGGCCAGGTCTGTGTAGCGAACTCTGCAGTAGCTCTGAGCATCACACCAGCTTTTTTGGGGTTCATTTACTATGATAAATCTCAGACGTTTGTTGTGGATGGGTTTTAAAATCATCCTGGGTGGGTATTTTTTAAACAAATGTTTGCACTTCAAATAAACTTGACTGGCCAAGTGCCACGAACATGCTGGACTTTCACGGTGCAGTGTATTAGCATTGGTTTCCTTAAAACGATACTAGCAATCATTTTACTTATATTTTTTTAAACAACCACCTTATAAACTACACACAAACCAAAACCCCTGTTTTGTCAAGTGGCAATAAATCACTCATCGATTAGGAGGGATATGTGCTGTTGGACATATTTTTACAGCACTGGTTAGAGGACAACCTGCCGAACACAGTCAGCGACATTTTGGTAGCAGAAAGAGAAACAAACTGTTTTGACAAATAACTCGGATGGATTATCACATTGAAATGAATTGGGAGAGGGGGTAGATGAGGTTGCACGTCCTGTTAAAACTAACACAGCTCAAGAAGCACACAGACCAGGACTAGTGTGTACATCACTGTTAAGAGGACAATTTGTAGAAGACAGTAGGTCACCAGTGCGATTAGTGTAACGCAACACCTTTTGAGGTGGGGTTATGGTATAGGCAGGCATAATTTATTTTACTAGGCAAGTCAGTTAAAAACCTGTTGTGACTAGGGGGCAGTATTTTCATTTTTGGAGAAAAACACGTTCCCGTAGTAAACTGGATATTTTGTCAGGACAAGATGCTAGAATATGCATATAATTGACAGCTTAGGATAGAAAACACTCATGAATAGGAATATTTTCTAGGAATATTTATGTCCTTTGCGTTATGCTAATTAGTGTCAGGCGAAGATTACGCTCCCTCATGCGGGATGGGGAGTCACTAGAGGTTAAAAACAAATTCTTATTTTCAATGATGGCCTAGTGGGTTAGCTGCCTTGTTCAAGGGCAGAACAACAGATTTGTACCTTGTCAGCTCAGGGATTTGATCTTGCAAACCTTTGGTTACAAGTCCAATGCTCTAACCACTAGGCTACGCTGCCGCCCCAACTCAAAACAACAAACACCATGCATTTTATCAATGGCAATTTGAATGCACAGAGATAGCGTGACGAGATCCTAAGGCCCATTGTTGTGACATTCATTCCCCGCCATCACCTCATGTTTCAGCATGATAATGCATGGCCCTCATGGGGCAAGAGGATAATGAAAGCTCTCAGAAGTAATGAGTAAAAGTAGACCTACCAATTAGCTATAGTGTTTTTAATGATCTCAAGTTTGTTTATTGTTAGATTCTAGCTTGAAATGTACTTATTCATGTTACCATATCAGAACTAGGGGTTAGGGATCAAGGAACTTTGTGTGTGGAAAGTTACTGAGTGATATGGAACGTTACTGAGTGAGAAAAGGGGAAGTTCATATTCTGTTCAAATATTTTGTTGTTGAATATGAATGTTCCTAAGGAGGGAGGCAAAGTGCCACAGTCTAGTTTCGGTTCCTGATAAGGCAGTTCCTGTGCGGGACCAGGACCTTGAGGGATGTGGAACTCAACTCCAGATAACGTCAACAGTTGAAGAGAGAAGACTGCTGGGAGGTTGGCCACAGGGGCCCACCTCAAAGACCATCTGATTACAGTCCTATCTAGCAGACACATTTCCACGCCCATAAGGGTCCTAGACTTCGGAAGGGCAATGAAAATACCAGTAAGAGGAACCTATTGTGTTCCTTCCTAACAACAGAGGAGTGTCTATCTTAGACATGCAAGTAGATAACTCCACCTAGTTAGACGGTATAAAGATGTGCATATGTGACTTGTATGTTGTCTTTGCAGTTGTATGACCCAGTGGGGTGAATAAACTTGGTTTGAGCTTTTTCCTACTCGTTCGTTTGAATGTTTACTCTATTTGTTCAGAACCTTACATTATGAATTATTGAGTAATTTTATCTTTCTGTTGTCTAGTGGTCACAGCAAGACTTTGAAAACAGTCTAGAGAACCTCCACCACTTTCAACCTCCCTCTCTCTCTGCCGCTCTCTATCTTCTCTCTCTCCAGTTAATGTATACTCTCCCGGCTCTAACTGACACCTACTGTACCATGATACCTACCACCTACCACCTTTCCATTCACTGTAACAAGCATCCTCATGCCTGAGCACCGACTGACACCGGGCGTCTATGGACGTTGAAAAGTAGTTGAAATTTGGTCAGTTCAGACCAAATCTGAACCAATCATAGACGTCTATGTTTTACAGGTTTGGACAGCACAACAGAGTACAGTAGAGACAAATAGAGTGCAGTATTGTACAGTAGATTGCTGTGCAGTGGTGTTCAGTACATGCAGTCGAGCACACTAGAGTAGAGTACAGTTTAATGTACTGTATTGTACTGTACTCTACTGTACTGTACTGAACTCTACTGTGCTGTGCTGTGCTGTACTGTACTCTACTGTGCTGTACTGTGATGTCCAAACTTGTGAAACACAGACATCTATAATTGTTTCATATTTGGTCTGGTCGGACCAACATAATGTGGTCTTGTTTGGGGGTGGAGCTAAGGCTGTGGCGGTCGTGTAATTTTGTCAGCTGGTGATTGTCAAGCAAATAACTGCCAGCCTCATGGTAATTGACCGTTAATGAATATAAACACACGTAGAATCTCCTGGCTTCCACACACAGCCTACAAGCCACTGATGCAGACCTTTGGAACATCTACATTTTAAAAAGTCTAATAAATCCATGTAATATAGCCCACACCACAATAAATCCATTATTTATTTTAGATAGGTCTAAAGAAACATGATATGAAGAAAATGTAGCCTAAATCAGAAAAACAGAATGAATAGCGTACTCTGAGTTGTCCTTATGTTAGGGTCTGATCTGGCTATGCCGTATGGCTGTGGGATACACTTGTTCACATAGCAGACAAGATTTGCTTAGAATTCCGTGGCATTATTTTATATTATTTTATAGTATTAGGAATACAATTTAACATAGCTGAATAAAATAGAAAGGATATTTTCTCCAAACGATTTGAGGGAGTGCTCACATGTGTCTATTCTGTGTTGAGCAGTTAACAAAGACATTATATGCTTAATTTAGAGTTATTTATGTAACTTTAGTTGTGATACAAATGCTGGGCTATATCTTTAGATTTTTTAAATACATTATAAGGCTGCATGATGCGACTCCAATGATGATTTGAAAAAAGTTGCATGAAAGGCATCAGCTCTGCTTTGTTTTTTTGCTCAGGCTGCACACACTTCATCAGTCTCTCATTCCCAATTTGACGAGCACTTGATAATGCCTCGAATTTCCCAACTGCATCCCCTTTGTTGTGGCTCTAATGCTCCCTAAATAATCCAGGCCTTTTGCAGCCACTGACCATTGTGCCCTTGGGCTGAATGTAGTAATTATAATTCCCTTCTCCCAGCTGCATGCCGAAGCACCTCTCACTCACAGGTCTCTCTGCCACGTGATCGGGTCATTCTCACAGGCTCCAAGTGAAGACAGACACATCGGGGATGCAACTGCGCTTATATTGAAGATATTGGAAGAATTGTAGACATTTACTTTTCGTCAGCCAACAAAATGAGTAGGCCTAACAAACAGCAAAAGCTCTAGCCTATGACAATCTGCTATCCCCCATAGTACCAAAGTTGATCTATTCTATTCTGTGCGAAAAAATAAATATTCCAAACATAGTCTAGAACAATGGTGGGATACGATAGATCCCAAATTAATACAACCACTAGCATAAATAAAAACTGTTTTAAGCAATGAGCCTGACGTAACAGATGAGAACGTTTAGCTTAAAATGTTGATAAACTATTAGGCTATTTCTTCACATTATTAGTGCAGCAATGCGCACACGGCAGCAGGCTATAAGCGTGAATGTTCCATTAGTGAAAAACACAATTTTTTAAAGTGACTGCAAATGTAATTATGCATGGAATGCTTTTATTATAAAGGTGCATTTTTATGGTGAAGATTATCTTCCCCAAACTTGAAACTCACACGCTGCCTATGTATGCCAATTAGGCTCTACACCAGTTGTAAAGCGGGTTAATGTGCTTCATTTTAAGAAGTTATTTAGCCACTTTAGTTGTGATTACAAACCTTTTCAAAACATATATGTGTGAGTTTCAAGTTTGGGGAAGATAATTTTCACCATAAAAATACTTGAAAAAGGCAGCAACCTTCCCGCAAGCCATGATTGGTTGAGATAATGAGTGGGTTGGACATGCCGAGAGATGACTTTGGATTGGTCTGCCATGTACCACGCTTCTGTCTGTAACATGAGCTGGTTCAGTATGTGTAGGTAATCCTTTCTACCGCAGCTTTAAAAAAAAATATATATCACATAGTAGAACTGCATAAGTGTTGCTCTCTGCTGTCTGGAGGACAGGGTTTTGAAATCAGTGGAATTAGTGTATGATAGCTAAGGAGATGGAGAAAATTCTGGCATTTGATTGAAATTAAGCAGACAGAGTCGAAAAGAGAACACACAGAAGAAGGCTGTTGTATAAAAGACCTGTCTCCGGATTACATCTTCAAACTTTGTGAAACCATGGCGTCCGTGACAGAGAGGGAGAAGCGTCTATCCATGTATACAGGTAAGAGAGTCTAGCTAGCTACATTTTCAGATATTACACATTTCTAATTTTGTCAGAAATTAATTTTCAATTAAAGTTAAAGAGTACTGTTAGCTAGCTAGCTATCGTTAGCTGGCTGGCGAGCTAGCTAAATTACGTGTATGATCTGTTTGCATTGCTAGTTATACCCTAATGTTAGCTAGCTTACATTGAACCTGGTTGGTTAGCTACCTGCAGATTCATTCAGGGTAGTAGCATTATGAGTTGGGATGATGGTTAATTGTTTAGCTAGCTGGCTAGCTACATGTCTAAACAAACGACTCCGCTATGCAAGTACCTATTTCAATAGAATGTTCGGTCTGGCTATCTACTCCGATTTCAGAGCACTCTTGTCTGAGTGTGCCAGAGCGCAGAATAACTGATGAATTTATGAACACTCAACACCAGTTGAATATGGCCGTTGTCAGCAAACGTTGGCAAAAAAGTGCAATGAAATTGTTGCCAGCAGCACAGTTGCATTCACCAAAGCTCTGGATAACATAAAAACAGCCTAACCAGCTCTGCAAGGGCGAATTCAATGGTCAGTGAGCTGTTCTCTCATTTGTGTCTGGAAGTAGCTAGCAAGCTAGCCAACGTTAGCCAGTTAGCTTGGGTGCATCGACTGTTGTTTTTAGGTCAGAAGGCTCGGATCAACCACTACTCCTCGTCCAGAGCATCCATGGATCATCACTGGAGGCTCCAGGCCCTGGATCATCACTGGAGGCTCCGGGGCCTGATCATCACTGGAGGCTCCGGCCCATGGATCCTCACTGGAGGCTCCGAGCCGTGGATCATCACTGGAGGCTCCGGACTGGGAACAGTCGCAGGAGGCTCCGGACTGGAAACCATCGCTGGAGGCTCCGGACTGCAGACCGTCACTGGAGGCTCTGGACTGCAGACCGTTGAAGGAGGCCTGGTGCGTGGAGCTGGCACAGGACGTACCAGGTTGGGGAGACGCACTGGAAGCCTGGTGCATGGAGCTGGCACAGGGCGTACCGGGTTGGGAACACACACTGGAGGCCGGGTGCGTAGAGCTGGCACAACATGTCCTGGACAGATGACAATCTTCGCACGGCAACTGCAGGGAGCTGGCACAGGTTGTACCGGACTGGGGACACGTACTTCCGGGAGAGTGCGAGGAGGAGACACAGGACATACCGGTGCGTGAAACTGGTGCATATGACACCGGACTGGTGTCACGCTCCTCCTGGTGTCACGTCTTTTGGGCTTACTCTGTGGCCGCGAACCCCGGCATCGTCACCGTCCTCCCTTCTCTTCTGTTGTCTCTTTCCCCGGCAGGCTTTCATATCTTGCCAAGACTTTCTCCCAAGTCCAGGATATTCTCTCCTTTACCTCCTCCAAAGACCAGGATGCCATCTCCTCCCGGGCACGCTGCTTGGTCCAGTTGTGGTGGGATCTTCTGTCACGATCATTATAATGATCGAGAATAAAGGTTCTCTAAGGTCAGGGCTGTTCGCCTTCTAATCTCACTGCAACCCCCCTCCAGGTCTCTGATCACTACTTTTCTTTCTCCCTTTCCTCCAACCCAACCCTAACAATCTTCGCTCTCTCTCCCACTACTCTCTCCTCTTCTGTCCTATAATTTCTCACTTCTGCTAAATCCTTCTCCCTCCTGTGTCCTGATTCTGCCTCTTTGACCCGACTCTCCTCCCTTTCCGCATCCTATGACTCGTACTGTCCCCTTTCCTCACAACCGGCTTGGCCTTGCGCTCCTGAGTGACTCATTGTGAGCTTACAAAACAGGTATGCGAGCAGCTGAGCGAAAATTGAGGAAAACTAAACTTCCGGAAGACCTATTGTCCTTTCACGGCCCGCTCCCTACATTCTCTTCCTCTGTATCCACAGCTAAAGCCACTTTCTAAACGTCAAGCTTCTGCCTCTATCCCTCCCTCCCTAATCCTCCACCCCCCTCTCTGCAGACGACTTTGTCAACCACTTTGAAAAGAAGGTTGATGACATTCGCTCCTCATTCACTCAGCCGTTTGAGTCCACTGGTTCCACTCAAACAGTACTACACTACGCCTTGACCTCTTTCTCTCCTATCTCCAGAAGAAATCCTGTGACTAGTGAGGTCGGACCGCTCGACAACCTACCCACTCGGCCCCATCCCCTCCTCCCTTGTCCAGACCATCTCTGGAGACCTTTTCCCATTCCTTAATTTCCTCATCAACTCATTCCTGACCACTGGCTGCGTCCCCTCTGACTTCAAAATGGCCCGAGTTGCTCCCCTCTTCAAGAAACCAACACTCGACTCATCTGACGTCAAACTATAGACCTGTATCCCTTTCTTTTCTTTCCAAAACACTTGTGTGTGCTATCTCTCATCAACTCTCTCATTATCTCTCTCAGAACAATCTCCTTGACTCGAACTAGGCTTCAAGATGGGTCACTCAACAGAGACTGCTCTTTTCTGTGTCACATAGGCTCTCCTCACTGCCAAATCTGACTCGTCTCTCCTCTGTTCCCATCCTCCTAGATCTATCTTCGACACCGTGAACCATGAGATCCTCCTCTTCACCCTCTCAGGGCTGGGCGTCTCAGGCTCTGCACACTCTTGAATTGCATCCTACCTGGCAGGCCGCTCCTACCAGGTGACGTGGAGAGGATCTGTCTGCACCATGTACTCGCTGGTGTCCTCCAAGGCTTGGTTCTAGGCTCTCTTATCTCTATACACCAAGTCACTCAGCCACATCATATCCTCATATGTTCTCTCCTGTCATTGCTATGTGGATGACACTCAACTACGTTTCACCTTCCCCCTTCTGACACACAGGTGGCAACACGCATCTCTGCGTGCCTGTCAGATATCTCAGCTTGGGTGTCGGCCCATCACCTCAAGCTCAACCTCGACAAGACGGCACTGCTCTTCCTCCCAAGGAAGGCCTGTCTGCTCAAAGACCTCTCCATCACGGTTGACAACTCCAGTGTCACCCTCCCAGAGTGCAAAGATCCTTGGTGTGACCCTGGACAACACCCTGTTCTCTGCTAATATCAAAGCAGTGACTCGCTCCTGCAGGCTCATGCTCTACAACATCTGTAGAGTACAACCCTACCTCACACAGGAAGTGGTGCAGGTCCTAATCCAGGAGTAGTCCCGTCTGGACTACTGCAACTCACTGTTGGCTGGGCTTCCCGCTTGTGCCATCAAACCCCTACAATTTATCTCAAACACTGCAGCCTACCTGGGTTTCAACCTTCACAAGTTCTCCCATGTCACCCCACTCCTCTGCACACTCCACTGGCTTCCAGTCAAAGCTCTCATCCACTACAAGACCATGGTGCTTGCCTATAGAGAAGCAAGAGGAACTGACTATGCTGACTATGCTACCTTCAGACTATGCTCAAAACTCTGCAACCCAACCTCTCCACTCTGCCATCTCTGGACTCTTGGCCCTCTGCTAATGACTCAAATGTAAATGTACATCACCATGAAGAGAATGATATTTATATATTTACCGGATGTAAATCCACTTCACCTACTGTTGTTCAATAACCAAAACAAATATTTTCAAACTCAAGGTGTCATGTCATAACTGACCCCCATTCTTTCTGCAGACATCTTTGAATCTCAAGTTGGAGTTTTTGGAAAATGTGGTCGAGATTTTACCCTAATTCTGTTAACAAACTTTGCATCTGCACAGTTCTTCCAATAAATGTGTAAATTGTTCAAAGCAGTTAGAAATCAATGGTTTTTGTTTGGCATACATTCTAAAGTGAAAAATCTGATTCAAAGCATAATTCCATTACCGTGAAAATGCCCATAAGCAGACTTCCACAGGTGAAACTCCAAGTCATCCATTAGCGACTCCTAATGACCGGTCATTTCCCTAGGCTCGCTCACCATGGTAATAGGCACTCCCTTCATTAGCCTAGCAAATCCCAATGGCCAGTGATGAATGTGACTAAGGTGACCAACTGGGATTGAACCTGGGTCACTTGTGTTCACCAGACAACTGTTAGACCTATGAGCTAAATCAGTGATGCTCAGACCTCTCCTCGGGGACCCCCAGCCATTCCATGGTTTTTATTTTTTTCCAGAGCTAGCACAACTGAATCAACTTTCCAACTAATCCTCAAGCCCTTTATAAGGTAGTTCAGAAATGTTTAAATGCTTGAGGGTCCCCAAGGAGAGGGTTGAGAACCACTGAGCTAAAGCCTAGGCATTAGGCTGCCAACATGTGGCTTTGAATGACAGACCGGAAAAGCTCAGTGTTTCCACTGTCCCTCCCAGCTGAGACTGAGGATGCAGCAGGTGAGAGGTGAAGGTACATCAGGCCCAAACCTTCACAGTCACACTACCAGCGGCCATGACATCATTACACAGAAGTGGAAATTATTTCACTGCCCAGAGTTACAAGGTTTAACTCAAATGTATTGAATTAGTACTTTACAAACACGTTTATAATTAATTTCAAACATGATTTATATGGATCATACATATGAAGAGTTTAATTCCAAAATGCTAAAATGCTATGTCCATTTTCAGAAATGTTGGTAAATGAGCTTTTATTGTTTAAAGAAATTATAGAAGAGATTTGATTTTTTTTGCTATCTGATCATGGCATGATTAGATAGTAACAGACATGTATTTGGTGAGAATCTATTACAGACAAATAATAATGTTTTTTGCAAATTGCTATGTATCCACTCACTCCCAGAGAAATATAGTGCCTTCAGAAAGTATTCATACTCCTTGACTTTTTCCACATTTTGCTGTGTTACAGCCTGAATTTAAAATGGATTCAATTGAGATATTTTGTTTCTGGCCTAAACCCCATTTTGCCAAAGTGGAATTATGTTTTTACAAAATTTTACAGATAACAAAAAATGAAAAGCTGAAATGTCTTGAGTCAGTAAGTATTCATTCAACACGTTTGTTATGGCAAGTCTAAATAAATAAGTTCAGGAGTAAAAATGTTCTTAGCAAGTCCTGTAATAAGTTGCATGGACTCACTCTGTGTGCAATATTAACATGATTTTTGGATAACTACCTCAGCTCTGAACATCACACATACAATTATCTGTAAAGTCCCTCAGTCGAGCACGGAATTTCAAGCACAGATTTAACCACAAAGACCATGCAGATTTTTAAATGCCTCGCAAAGAAGGGCACTGATTGGTAGACGGGTAAAATAAAAGCACAACAGTTCTTAAATCACACCAGCAGACCAATCAGAGAAATTTAGGTTTTTGGATATAGTTGCATTTAGTTCATTCTCTACTAAGGTCAATACATTTTTGAATATTGTTGAATTCTGTTTCAAAGCCTGGATTTTGTGACGGCCCTGATTTACATCATTTGGACCAGATTGAGGCTCTCTCTCTATTGTTCCTGCAGTGATGATTCACCATCCTCATCGAATGTTTTCATAATTTTTCTGCAGATAATCTCCAAAATGTCTAGATCTACTACCAGTGGCCTATGCAAATTAGGGAGCTAAATGATCGGCTCTCATTCGGTAGGCTACTTACTGATTGACAAGGGGAGAGTCACTCACTTTAGCGCCACTGTCTAGCAAGCCCCGACATCCTAAGAATGGAAACCTAGGAAATAATTGGATTTACTTTTCGGGATGTGATACCATGGACATATAACCACGTTGCATGATTTATGAATGGCAAAGGGATATAGGAGATCGAGTTTATTCAGTCAGTTCGACATCTTTTATCGATTAGTAAACACTTGCTGTTCAGTTGTCAATCAAAGCACAGTCAATAGTTGAAATACGTCTAGACTCCGCTTGGCTGGCTATGTGAAACGCAAAAGAAAATAAATGAATGTGCCAGAAAACAATAATTAGGCTAAGTGATTTTCGACTCTTTACCGCGTATGCTGTGTTTAGACGGAACCGGGTAGACGATGGACAGCAAACCGGATGTCATTGTTTTCAATGAGAGAACGAACGTAAATGATGTTGACTTCAAATATTTAAACTTTTGCTGTCTGCTGTGTTGTTATCTACCGGATGTTGATTTGCACTGTTTGTTTACTGAAATGACCATGGCAACGCATACCGTGCTTGTGCCGCCACCATCTTTCTTGCTTTCTTGGCCCTCAATAACGACTGGTGTGACAGTTTTTGCGTACCTCGGCGCTAATGGAAAATACTGGTTAATCCATCCCTGTAGTAATGTTTGTCTGCCAGAGACTACTGCCACACCATGGTGTCTCCCTTCTCCAGGTATCTAGACTGATCCATTATCAGTGTTGAACAGCCAATGTGGTGACCGGCTCAGTGTACTTCTCTTTGCAGTAGCTCTGTGCCTCAGTCCAGTTCTTAGGGTTGTTAACATAGTTGTACTCATGGGTGAGGCAGGAGGAGAGGGTGCACAGCCCTGTGGAGAAATGCAATTCTGTGTATGATGCAAAGACAGCCCCAGAGATACACTGCCGCACCCTCTCTCTCCCTATTTCTTTATCTGTCCCTCCTCCTTTACAGTTGGGTCTTTTCTCTCTCTGACCTGGAGGTTGTGTCCCAAATGGCACCCTACATGGTGCACTTCCTTTGACCAGAGCCCTAGTCATAAGTAATGCACTACTTATGGAATAGGGTGCCATTTGGGATGAAATGGAAAGATGCAAACATTAGACATATAGGTGACATGGCCTTCTTCCCCTTTACTCAGTCACCTTGTATGTGAGCATGTGTGTTAGGCTCCTTGAAGTTACCCCTAGACACAGATCTAGGATCAGCTTCCCCTTCCTCAATCCTAACCATTAGTGGGGGAAATGCAGGTCACACTTTACTTGGATAGTCCTGTTTTTTAATCTGTAGTACTATCAACAAACTACATGTTGATAAGCAACTGCTTGCTAAGGTTACGTTGGGGTAAGGGTTAAGGTTAGGGTTAGGGCTAGATCACTGTGACTATGTCAACCAAATCACGTTTTCCTTTATTGAGTAAACATGCTGTTTCTAAGACATATTCTCCAGTCCACAAGTTGAACCTGACCTTCAAAATGCAATAGGTATCTCTTTCTGTGGGCCGTTAGAGTTGTAGGGTCTACTAGCCTCGGTTTGCTCAAAGTGGGGGGTCCGCCCAGTTATTGCTGGGAGTCTGTAGTTATATAAAAAAATACATAACAAAAAAAGTGCATTTCATTTTTTAAAATCAATATTACTAACAACAGATTAAACAACTTTAAGCCAAGGGATCCATTAAATAAGTGTAAAGTGTGTAATACAATATAATGTAATAAGCTGCAGTAACAAAACATATCTCTTCCCCTTGAATTGCAGGTAATTAGCATGACAACTGCTAAATGTTCTCTCCGATGCCAAGAGGTGGGCCTTATAAATGTTCTTTCTCCGGGCCAGAGACTTGGTTCGTACAGACATGTACTGAAGACGTCATAGTACAACTCCTTGTAGGCTATTTTTATCGCACTCAAGTGGTGTTCTGATTATGAAGGGGATCCCTGATGAATTTGCCAACACGAAAGGTGTCCCCGGACGCAAAAACTTTGAGAACCCTATAGTAAACTATTAGAATAGGAGCATATATAAATATTGTAATTGGAACCTGAGAATGTAATTTTTTTTTAGCATTCCTGGTATGGTTCACTGACTGATAAGACGTGGAAGAACACTATCATTTGAGGCATTTACAATAAACAAGTGTTTGTTGTTGTTTGAATCCAAGATTGCCCCTTTAAAAAAGCATGTGATTCATTTAGCAAATGATCAAGTCCCAAATAGCACCCTCTTTCCTACAGTAAATAGTGCACTACTTTTGACCAGAGCCCCAGTGAAAAGTAGTGCACCATAAAGGGAATATTTTGTAATTTGGGATGCAGACAATGTCCTCTGAGGTCTCTGCATGCATCTGAGCTCTCAGCACCAGTAGGCCTATGCAAAACACATGGAAACTCTGGTTCTGGGTGGATGCAAACTAGTAAGCTACACTCAGATGGAAGGAAAAGCATGACATTACAGTAAATGAGCACATTCAAAATGTTTATTCCCATTGAGTATTATAATACATAGGGCGTAATAAGTAATGTGACAAGTATTGATGCAAACTTTTATCAGAGACAGTTTAATTGAAAAATCTAAAACAATACATTTCTTAGAATTTGTAGACAACTGGTCAAGATTAAGTGCAATGTCAATCAAAGCATTTAAGCGACTTGTTTGTCTTTAATCACAAGGTTATTTTATCCCTGAATGGGAGAGCAAAGATGCTGCTGTAAGTGGTGGTAGAGGTCCAGTAGGAGGCACTCTTTCCTCTGGTCCAAAAAAATGATCCCAATTCCCCAGGGCAGTGATTGGGACATTGCCATGTGTAGGGTGCTGTCTTTTGGATGGACGTTAAATGTGTGTCCTGACTCTCTGTGTTCACTAAAGATCCCATGGCACTTGTAAGAGTAGGGGTGTTAACCCCGATGTCCAATCTGGCCCTCGTACCATCATTGCCACCTAAATATCCCCAGCTTCCAATTGTCTCATTTCATTCCGACCTTCTCTCCCCTGTAACTATTCCCCAGGTCACTGTTGTAAATGAGAATGTGTTTTCAGTCAACCAGGTAAAATACAAGTAAAATATGTTTTTACAATGGCTGCATTCGTATTGTGTCGTGTGTGCCACATTAAATAACCAAATATTGTTGAATGTTGCAGATTGAAATGCCATAAATAGAGCTGATGTGAACCGTTATTCTACATGTCAGAGAGGCACGTGTGTTCTACATTGCATATTTCTATCTGAAAGTTCCAAAACGTTGTGTCCTGCTGAACACACCTACTGGAACTGAGGAATGGTTAGAGGCAAATCAGAAACCTAACCTTCATGATTGACAGGGGAGATGACCAATGGGGCTGAGTTTTTACCATCATCACTAACACTGGGGCTGAGGAATGGATAGAGCCTTTCAGTGAAGGAGTATCCAGTAAAAGAATAGATATGAGCCTTGGCCTCCACATCGTAAAAGGACACTAACCCTTCCTCATAATCCACAAACACCCCAACCTTCTGGGGTTTCTCCCCCAGGGAGAGGAGAATGGAGGGGGATGCAAGGGCCCGGTACTCTTCCCCTCCTCTGAGCCTAATGGTCCAGTAGCCGTTCTCTGGGGTCGAAGTTATCATCCCCTTCCGGTTGACGGACCCTCTGACCAAGCCCAGATCCCAGTAGGTCTTGTCCCCCACCTGTGAAGACCAAAAATAGGATTAGTGCTAGGGCTAGAGTTAGGGTTAAGTTTAGGCTTAGGTTTAGTGTTGGGTAGTGAACTATGTGTAGTTCAACAAGTAATCAAACCAAATTTGCAGTAGCTTGGTGGTAGTTGAACTAAATTTAAATCTAGGTAGTGTTTTCAGTAATTAATAACTTTTTGCCATGTAGCGGTGTAGCTAACTACTGGAACTACACCAGTGGCGGTTGGTGCCGTTTAAGATAAGGGAGGACGGTAATTTTAGTTATGAGCGTGGTCTTATTTCTATTACAGCATATTGGATGACTGTCATTCATATTCCACTTACCCAGCTCAATGTATAGTTTTAGGCTACTACATGATAACCGAAATATCTCTACACCCATCATGAAGTTGCTACAACCTAGCCTATGAATGAAACTTTACAAAGTGGACAGACTGACACATTCAATACCGCCTTGCACACTCTTGCCTTCATCTAGCTGATCTAGGGTGTAATCATTATCATTACTCTGTGCTCTGACCTCTTTCTCCCCTCTCTCTCCAGATGAAATCTCGCGTCTTGTGACGGCTGGCCGCCCAACAACCTGCCCGCTCGACCCTATCCCCTCCTCTCTTCTCCAGACCATTTCCGGAGACCTTCTCCCTTACCTCACCTTGCTCATCAACTCATCCCTGACCGCTGGCTACGTCCCTTCCGTCTTCAAGAGAGCGAGAGTTGCACCCCTTCTGAAAAACCTACACTCGATCCCTCCGATGTCAACAACTACAGACCAGTATCCCTTCTTTCTTTTCTCTCCAAAACTCTTGAACGTGCCGTCCTTGGCCAGCTCTCCCGCTATCTCTCTCAGAATGACCTTCTTGATCCAAATCAGTCAGGTTTCAAGACTAGTCATTCAACTGAGACTGCTCTTCTCTGTATCACGGAGGCGCTCCGCACTGCTAAAGCTAACTCTCTCTCCTCTGCTCTCATCCTTCTAGACCTATCGGCTGCCTTCGATACTGTGAACCATCAGATCCTCCTCTCCACCCTCTCCGAGTTGGGCATCTCCGGCGCGGCCCACGCTTGGATTGCGTCCTACCTGACAGGTCGCTCCTACCAGGTGGCGTGGCGAGAATCTGTCTCCTCACCACGCGCTCTCACCACTGGTGTCCCCCAGGGCTCTGTTCTAGGCCCTCTCCTATTCTCGCTATACACCAAGTCACTTGGCTCTGTCATAACCTCACATGGTCTCTCCTATCATTGCTATGCAGACGACACACAATTAGTCTTCTCCTTTCCCCCTTCTGATGACCAGGTGGCGAATCGCATCTCTGCATGTCTGGCAGACATATCAGTGTGGATGACGGATCACCACCTCAAGCTGAACCTCGGCAAGACGGAGCTGCTCTTCCTCCCGGGGAAGGACTGCCCGTTCCATGATCTCGCCATCACAGTTGACAACTCCATTGTGTCCTCCTCCCAGAGCGCTAAGAACCTTGGCGTGATCCTGGACAACACCCTGTCATTCTCAACTAACATCAAGGCGGTGACCCGTTCCTGTAGGTTCATGCTCTACAACATCCGCAGAGTACGACCCTGCCTCACACAGGAAGCGGCGCAGGTCCTAATCCAGGCACTTGTCATCTCCCGTCTGGATTACTGCAACTCGCTGTTGGCTGGGCTCCCTGCCTGTGCCATTAAACCCCTACAACTCATCCAGAACGCTGCAGCCCGTCTGGTGTTCAACCTTCCCAAGTTCTCTCACGTCACCCCGCTCCTCCGCTCTCTCCACTGGCTTCCAGTTGAAGCTCGCATCCGCTACAAGACCATGGTGCTTGCCTACGGAGCTGTGAGGGGAACGGCACCTCAGTACCTCCAGGCTCTGATCAGGCCCTACACCCAAACAAGGGCACTGCGTTCATCCACCTCTGGCCTGCTCGCCTCCCTACCACTGAGGAAGTACAGTTCCCGCTCAGCCCAGTCAAAACTGTTCGCTGCTCTGGCTCCCCAATGGTGGAACACACTCCCTCACGACGCCAGGACAGCGGAGTCAATCACCACCTTCCGGAGACACCTGAAACCCCACCTCTTTAAGGAATACCTAGGATAGGATAAAGTAATCCTTCTCACCCCCCCCCCCTTAAAAGATTTAGATGCACTATTGTAAAGTGGCTGTTCCACTGGATGTCATAAGGTGAATGCACCAATTTGTAAGTCGCTCTGGATAAGAGCGTCTGCTAAATGACTTAAATGTAAATGTAAATGATTACTCCAACAGTTGCAAACAAGAGTTTCTATTGGACAAATTCAGGCATGTTTATCCGTGTTTCGTTCTGTTTGCTTCCGCTTAAGAAATGTTTTTCAACAGAATCTGTGGAATAAATACCCCCCTGATCACACGCAAACAGTTCGCTTTCATAGCAGCCACATACAGACAGCATGATCCCTTTAATCATTGTATAATTCCTTTTTGCATCTACACACTTTCCTCCTCTCACCTTTTCCCCTCGCCTATGGACTTCAGTGTTCAATACATCAGCTGTCTGTGACCAGGCAAAAAAAACTTTCCAAGGCAAACTTTCATAACAGCTAACGCTACAAACATATTAGCTAACGTCAAGTAAACATAGCTACTAGAACTAACGCGTTAGTAAACCTGCTACAATCGTGCAGTGCGGTGTACAGTTAGCAATCAGTTTAGCAGTCATACCGGGGAGCCCCGCTGGCAATAAATTAATAAAAACAAAAGTTTACCTTGACTTGGAAGAGTTCCACGAGCCTCCTAGGTTTTGTATTGAAGTCAATGTATCCTAGAAGAGGCCGGAAACTAGCTGTCCTCCGACTACACCATTGTGCTATCCTACAGAGTGCTGTTGAGGCTACTATAGACCTTCAAATACAGTGTATTTTTATAAATTATTTGTTGGTATGTGAAAATATTTAGAGTAGTTTTATCTAAAAAGGATTACTTTTATTTTTCACTATTTTTATTTTTATGAAATTCACTGAGGAGGATGGTCCTCCCCTTCCTTCTCTGAGGAGCCTCCACTGAACTACACCCTACTTTTTTGTAAAAATAAATGAAAATATGGGTGAAGTAGGTGTAACAGTATAGACTTTACGTCCGTCCCCTCGCCCCGATCTGGGCGCGACCCAGGGACGCTCTGCACACGTCCGCTAACTAGCTAGCCATTTCACATCGGCTACATAGGCAAGAATGTCAGACATGCCAAATTATCACTTCAAACTGTTTTTTTGTTTAGTAGGCTGACTCCAGTGTAATCTGTTCTTGCAATTTGTAGTCTATGATGTTTCAGATTTAGATATGATAGTTTAGATGCAGTGAACTACTTATTCAAAGTAACTTTATTTAACTAAACTATATTTTTCATAATGGTAGCTTTAGGGTAGCTTAACTTCTTCTATTGTGAAGTAATTGGTAGCTTGGTAAACTACATCTTCAGAGTAGCTTCCCCAACACAGGGTTTAGGCAAAGAAAAACTGCAGAAACTGATCTAATATCAGTGGAAGTTAGGATTCGCCCAATGTTTGTCTACCTGAACCTCAAAGTAGAACCTCCCAATGGAGAAACCTCTCTTCCCCAAGATACAAAGCACCGGGTCGAAGCGCTGGGGGTTGTCAGGGAGAATCTGCAACATGTCACCGCGCCGTGCCTGCTTGCAGTCAGAGGACAGGACGATGTTGGGGTGTGCGGTGTCTGGGTCCAAAGTCACGTCCACTGTTGAGATACAGAGAGCATGGAAATCCTCGTAAATGCTTTATGAAGTGTTATATTGCCTTTTAGAAGCAGTCATACCACCTCAGAGTTGCAGGCATGGAGCAGTATGAAGATAGTGAGAATGATGAAGAGGGTGAGAGTCATTATGAAAATAGTAATAGGGAAATTATACCTGCATACTTCTGGATCCTCTTAAATTCTGCGGCACAATAGAAAATGAAATATTCTCAGTTGTTACAGGAATACATTACCAGAACTACATATTACTCTCATCATGAAAGTAACATGCAGTATAATATTATAGCCATGTGCTTGATTAGTATAATTTCCCACTTCGTTGATACTGTATCTGTGCATATGCATAGGTTTTCCGCAAGTCCTAAAAAAAGCAGAATGCGTTTAATTTACCTCTCTCTTTCAGGGTCTCTAACTCATTCTTAAGTGTGTCCTCTAGTTGAGATAGAGCTCTCCTCACATTCCCCACACACATGTCAGAGTCAACACTGATCTCAGACCAGTCCTTGGTGGGTGGAGTGGTGCACAGCGATGGCAAACTCTAAGACAGGACAAAAAAAAGAAACACGTCCATCTTTCTGGAGAATGATGTCTTGTCTTGTGATTGTTTAGTCGGCCTATTGCAGGGTTCCCAATCTTGCATCCCGGGGGCCAAATTCTGCCTGTGTAGGATTTTATTTGGTCACCCAAGTTTTCGGAGGATTTGATTTGATAAAAATGTTCATTTGTTGTACCTAAAATACTGTAATTCACCAGGAAATCAGCTCCAAGTGATTGCAATGAAGTGAATATCTCCTCAAATATTCCCACACATAAATAGAGAGACATTATGTGATCGTATACCAATGTAATCAATGTCATCAAGGTTTGAAATTATTATGTTTTTGTCAAGTGCTATGTCTGTTTGGGCTTCTTGCAGTCAATTTACAATATACAAATGATTTATAGTTATGTTCCGGTCCCCCGACCACCGTGACTGAATGTAGTTGGGGACCCATGGTCTATTGATTAGTCAAGTCTTAAAATCAATGTATAAGTTCACTTGTCCATATTGACCAGATAGAGGGACACTAACCTGTAAGAGGTGGAGGTGGTCCTCAGTGATTGATAGCTCCTCCAGCTCAGTGCTTCTCCTCTGTAACTCAGTGATTTCCTGCTCCAGCTCTTTGACGAGCCCTTCAGCTCGCCTCTCTGCTGCTGACTGCTTCTCCTCGATCCCCTCATTGAGCTCGGCCTGGCTTCTCTCGATGGATTTCACCAGAGCGGTGAAGATCTGTGCACCATCTTCCATCTCTTTCTTAGAAGTTATCTAAATGAAATACATTTCGAAAAAAGTTGGACTGAGACTTGAACCCTGTGCAGTGGTGAGAAAAGTACCCAATTGTCATACTTGAGTAAAAGTAAAGATACCTTAATAGAAAATGATTGAAGTAAAATGGAAAGTCACCCAGTACAATTCTACAAGGCTTTGGTTTGAAATATAATTAAGTATCAAAAGTAAATGTAATTGCTAAAATATACTTAATTTACTGAAGTGGGCTAAATCAGGGTCACACAGAGTGTTTCTTAGTAGTTTTAAACAAATCTATTTTGGAACAAAAGTATACACCTCACACACATGGTTATGGGCTTACAAAAAAGAAGACACCTGTACCATGTGAGATATAGAGTTGAAATGTATTCAAGTTTGAGTTTGCATCCCAATATTACACTTTATATACATCACAGAACACTGAAAAATAGCACAACTGTGTGAAATAGAAACATCGTATTTTCGGCAGGATCTTTAAAATAATGTTTATTAATTATGAAATTATGAAAACTATTAATAACATTCCACCCATGAGTCCACTAGGTCATCTGACTGCAGGAAAGACTATGCATCAAAAGTAAACTTATACATCATTTTAAATTCCTTTATATGTAGCAAACCAAATGGCACCATTTTTATTTTATTTGTTATTTATTTTTTATGGATAACCAGGGGCTATCTCCAACACTCAGACATCATTTACAAATGAAGCGTTGGTGTTTGGTGAGTCCGCCAGATCAGGCAGTAGAGATGACCAGGGATGTTCTCTTGATTGGTATGTGAATTTGACCATGTTTCTGTCCTGCTAAGCATTCAAAATGTAACGAGTGCTTTTGGGTGCCGGGAAAAATGTATCGAGTAAAAAGTATCATCTTTCCTTTGGGAATGTAAAAGTAAAAGTTGTAAAAAAATATATAAAAAAATAGTCATGTTTTTACTTAAGTATTTTATACCACTGACCCTATGTTACCCCACAAAGACAGAAATGCTCAGCTTACAACTACATAATATAGGGTTGCACCTTTTAGTTTAAATACATTTGGACAATAATTCAACCCTGCCGTATTGATCGCGCATCCATCTGTGATTGTTTGCAGAACTTACCCTACTGAGTTCCATTGAATGTTTGATCTCCTCCACCTTATTCTGTCTGACCTGGATCATCAGCTGAACTCCTGACTCCATCTTCTTTATCTGAGCCTACAGAAAGAAGGACAGGCAAACCATCTAAGAAGAAGGTGTAGTAGTACTAGTTTGGAAGTAATTGTTGCAATTCTGGGTGAAGATCTGGGTCAAGATGAGCTGGCAGGAGTAGATTTTTCCAAACTGGGGTTAAACCCAATGTCAGAGTTTGGGCCCTATTGATTCTAGTCCTTTAAAAAAAAAAGGGAAAAAAAGAAATTGATCACGAAAAAGTTAATCACTATTGTGTATCAACATTCATCCCCCAATGCCTACAGTACCTTCTTTTCCCCACACTCCTCCTCTATAGCAACTGTGTGGTGAGTCTTGTGGCACGTCTCGGTGCAGAACTGACAGACACACATCTGGTCGGTCTTACAGAACGACTCCAGGAGCTTCTCGTGCTTCTTACACATCCTGTCTTCCAACTTCTCCACAGGGTCAATCAGTTTGTGGACCTTCAGCGTAGCAACTCTCTTGTGAGGCTCCAGGTGAGGCTCGCAGTAAGAGGTCAGACACACCAAGCAGGACTTGAGGGCCTTGATCGTCCCTCCGGTACAGACATCGCAGGCCACCTCACCAGGCTTAGCCACAGTTAGGTTTGAGACGCCAACTTGAATCCTCTTGAATTGATCGGTGATTTCTTTGAATGCAACGTTGATGCTAATTTGGGGCCTAACTGTGAAGGTATTCCCACAGGTTGGGCACTTACAGCCATAACTGATCTTCCAGAGCCCTCTGATACAGGCCATGCAGAAGGTGTGGCCACATGGGGTCGTGACTGGGTCAGTGAACACATCCAGACAGACAGAACACTGGAACTGATTCTCTGATAACAGACTAGTAGGGGAAGCCATCCCTGGAGAGAAAAGAGGAACATATAGTGTACGTCGCAAACTACTTCCTATGTAGTGCACTACTTATGACCAGAGCCCTAGGAAATAGGGAGACATTTAGGACACAGACAGTTTGACATTATACAGTCCATAATGATCACTGAGAGAGGAAGTCAGTGTTGAGTGGACGACCAATGACTATACTGAACAAAAATATCAACGCAACATGTAGGCAAGTGTTTGTTCCATGTTTCATGAGCTGAAATTAAAGATACCAGAAATGTGACATACGCACAAAAAGCGTATTTCTCTCCAATTGTATGCACAAATTTGTTTATATCCCTGTTAGTGAGCATTTCTCCTTTGCCAAGATAATCCATCCACCTGACAGGTGTGTCATAACAAGAAGCTGATTCAACAGCATGATCATTACACAGATGCACCTTGTGCTGGGATCAATAAAATGCCACTCTAAAATGTGCAGTTTTGTCACACAACACAATGCCAAAGACTGCAGGAATTTCCACCAGAGCTGTTACCAAATAATTTAATGTTACTCTTTCTACCTTAAGCAGTCTCCAATGTTGCTTTAGAGAATTTAGCAGTACGTCCAACTGGCCTCACAACTGCTGACCACGTGTAACTACATCACCCCAGAACCTATTTCTGTCTGTAAATAAAGACCTTTTGTGGGGGGATTTTTTTTCTTTCTTATTGGCTGTGCCCCTGCCCAGCCTTGTGAAATCCATAGATGAGAGCTTAATTCATTCATGTCCATTGATTTCGTTGTATGAACTGTAAGTCAGTAAAATAATTGAAATTGTTGCATTGTTGCTTTTATATTTTTGTTCAGTATATTTCTCACCTTTGAAATAGTATAACGTGACAGTGCCTTTTTAATGTCATACTGTACAGCACCAGTCAAAAGTTTGGACACAGCTACTCATTCAAGGGGTTTTCTTTATTTGTACTATTTTCTATATTGTAAAATAACAGTGAAGACATCACAACTGTTGAATAACACATATGGAATCATGTAGTAACCAAAAAAGTGATAAATAAATCTAAATATAAAATATATTTGAGATTCTTCAAAGTAGCCGCCCTTTGCCTCGATAACAGCTTTGCACACTCTTGGCATTCTCTCAACCAGCTTCATGAGGTAGTCAGTTGTGTTGTGACAAGGTAGGGGTGGTATACAGAAAATAGCCCTATTTGGTAAAAGACCAAGACCACATTATGGCAAGAACATCTCAAATAAACAAAGAGAAATGACAGTTCATCATTACTTTAAGACATGAAGGTCAGTCAATCTGGGACATTTTAAGAACTTTGAAAGTTTCTTCAAGTGCAGTCGCAAAAACCATCAAGCGCTATGATGTAACTGGCTCTCATGAGGACCGCCCCAGGAAAGGAAGACCCAGAGTTGCCTCTGCTGCAAAGGGTACGTTCATTAGAGTTACCAGCCTCAGAAATTGCATCCCAAATAAATGCTTCACAGAGTTCAAGTAATAGACACATCTCAACATCAACTGTTCAGAGGAGACTGTGTGAATCAGGCCTTCATGGTCGAATTTGTACAAAGGAACCACTACTAAGGGACACCAATAAGAAGAGACTTGCTTGGGCCAATCAACATGAGATATAAGAAACATGAGCATTGGACATTAGACCGGTCGGAAATCTGTCCTTTGGTCTGGTCCAAATTTGAGATTTTTTGTTCCAACCACCGTGTCTTTGTGAGATGCAGAGTAGGTGAATGGATGATCTCAGCATGTGTGGTTCTCACTGTGAAGCATGGAGGAGGAGGTGTGATGGTGTGGGGGTGTTTTGCTGGTGAAACTGACAGGGATTTATTTAGAATTTAAGGCACACTTGACCAGCATGGCTACCACAGCATTCTGCATCAATACGCCATCACATCTGGTTTGCGCTTAGTGGGACTATCATTTGTTTTTCAACAGGACAATGACCCAACACACCTCCAGGCTGTGTAAGGGCTATTTGACCAAGAAATAGAGTGATGGAGTGGTGCATCAGATGACCTGGCTTCCACAATCACCCGACCTCAACCCAATTGAGATGGTTTGGGATGAGTTGGACCACAGAGTAAAGGAAAAGCAGCCAACAAGGGCTCAGCATATGTGGGAACTCCTTCAATACTGTTGGGATAGCATTCCTCATGAATCTGGTTGAGAGAATGCCAAGAGTGTGCAAAGCTGTCATCAAGGCAAAGGGTGACTACTTTGAAGAATCTAAAATCTAAAATATATTTTGATTTGTTTAACACATTTTTGGTTACTACAAATTCCATATGTGTTATTTCATAGTTTTGATGTCTTCACTATTATTCTACAATGTAGAAAATAGTAAAAATAAAGAAAAACCCTTGAATGAGTAGGTGTGTCCAAACTTTTGACTGGTACGGTATGTCTTCTCTGACACATAATGACAGTTCAAGCATATAACTACTGTCCCTCCAATAGATCATACAGTCCCTTGCACTGTAGCTGTCAACATAACAGTATCTGTTACACTGTCAATTTTTCTTGAATGTTAAATATCGATACTTACTCTTCATTGTGTTGGGTACCTACTTCAGCTCTCTGCAGTTAGCAGCAGCCAGCCCTGAAGATCTCTTCTAACGCATACCGGGACAGGTGACTTGTGAGTGTGGCAGGTAGACTTTGTAAGGCTAGCTGTAAATCAGGTAAATGTCATAAGGTATCAATGCAGTTATTCACAGGTCAGTTAACCCCTCCCGTTCATGTGCCTCAGTGGTGCATGTCTGTCTGTCTCTCTCTCTGTTTAAAACCTGCCTTAATGCGATAGCATTCACCACAAAACACAATCGTGGTTATTTGTTTTGCGTAGACGCATTCACTTTACAATGCAATGACTTATTTGTGTGTGTGTGTGTGTGTGTGCGTGTGTGTGTGTGTGTGTGTGTGTGTGTGTGTGTGTGTGTGTGTGTGTGTGTGTGTGTGTGTGTGTGTGTGTGTGTGTGTGTGTGTGTGTGTGTGTGTGTGTGTTAGGGGCGTCCCTATTCAGTCCATGTGGCAACGTTTTCCAGCCATGATGACTCACCTAAATGGGCATCTGACCACCTGACATGTGGAATGCTGCATTACCAAATTAAAGCTGAACAAACATAGGCACGCACATACACACACAAACAACCAAGCAGGGAGGTCAGAGTAACATAACACTGACAAACTGAAGTTCATTACAGTAACACAATTGCAAAACTCTAGGCACTAATGAATCATAAATCAAATGATAAGTACAATAGTCCAAGGTGTGTTCACTAACTAGGCTATGGGTGTGACTATGAGGTCATGTGGAATCAGTGTGACTGTGTTATGACTCGACAGCAGCACCTGAGCTGCCTGCATCTATTAAGTCCCTCCCACTCCAGCTCTTACTGACAAATGGGAACTCAGACAACCCAGGCAATTGGATCTCTTTCAATATCAATACTAGCATATTATTTAGAATGACTGAAGAGAGCTGCTCATCTCAACAGCAACCTCGAGGGGGTAGTATCAATATATCTGTGTCTGTCAGGGCTGGTTCCTCCATACCCTCTTGTTCATTTCCTGATCTGAGTATCCCATCCTCAATCCAACCAGGGCCTTCTCTCAATTAGATTTGATCAACTCCTGCGTCCTCCCTAATGTGTCCTCCCTCGCCTTCTTTTATTTAAAAAGGTCAAAGGTAATCGAGGAGAAGCGGCGAGAAGAGGGAACGTGGTCGAAAATGTGCTTGTATGAAACAAGAAGCTCCTTCTCCATTCGTGCATCATGAAGCAAATTATGTTTACAGGCGTGAATCCCAAAATAAATGTGTAAAGTGATAAAAACAAATTAAGATAGTTGTGCAAGACATTTTATGAATAAAAGAATAGAGTGCCTTCAGAAGGTATTCACACCTCTTGACTTTTTCCATATTTTGTTGTGTTACAACCTGAATTTAAAATGGATGTAATTGAGATGTTGTGTCACTGGCCTACACACAATAACCCACAATGTCAAACTGGAATTATGTGTTTATACATTTTTACAAATGATTGACAAATGGAAAGCTGAAATGTCTTGAGTCAAAAAGTATTCAACCCTTTTGTTATGGCCTAAATATGTTCAGGAGTAACAATTTGCTTAACAAGTCACATAAGAAGTTGCATGGAATCACTCTGTGTGAAGTAATAGTGTTTAAAATGATTTTTGAATGACTACCTCATCTCTGTACCCCACACATACAATTATCTGTAAGCTTCCTCACTCGAGCAATGAATTTCAAACACAGATTCAACCACAAAGACCAGGGAGGTTTTTCATTGCTCTCAAAGAAAGGCGCCGATTGGTAGACAGGTAGAAAATGTAAAAGCAGATGTTGAATATTCCTTTGAGCATGGTGAAGTTATTAATTACACTTTGGATGGTGTATCAATACACCCAGTCACTTCAAAGATACTGAAGTCCTTTCTAACTCAGTTGGCAGAGAGAAAGGAAACCGCTCAGGGATTTCACCATGAGGCCAATGGTGACTCTAAAACAGTTACAGAGTTTAATGGCTGTGATAGGAGAAAACTAAGGATGGATTAACAACATTTTAGTTACTCCACATTACTAACCTAAATGACAGAATGAAAAGAAGGAAGCTTGTACAGAATTCAATTTTTCAAAAACATTACATCCTGTTTGTAATAAGGCACTAAAGTAAAACTGCAAATAATGTGACAAAGAAATTAACTTCATTTCCTGAATACAAAGCATTGTGTTTGGGGCAAATCCAACACAACACATTACTGAGTACCACTCTTCATATTTTCAAGCATGGTGGTGGCTGCATCATGTTATGGGTATGATAAAAATAAATGGAACAGAGCTAAGCACAGGCAAAATCCTAGAGGAAAAACTGGTTCAGTCTGCTTTCCAACAGACACTGGGAGACAAATTCACCTTTCAGAAGGACAATAACCTAAAACACAAGGCCAAATATACACTGGAGTTGCTTACCAAGAAGACAGTGAATGTTCCTGAGTGGCCTAGTTGCAGTTTTGACTTAAATTGGGCTTGAACATCTGCAAATTACATTTACATTTACATTTAAGTCATTTAGCAGACGCTCTTTGACTTACAAATTGGTGCATTCACCTTATGACATCCAGTGGAACAGCCACTTTACAATAGTGCATCTAAATCTTTTAAGGGGGGTGAGAAGGATTACTTTATCCTATCCTAGGTATTCCTTAAAGAGGTGGGGTTTCAGGTGTCTCCGGAAGGTGGTGATTGACTCCGCAAATGGATCAACAACCAACTTGGAAAAGCTTGAAGAATTTTAAGAGAATAAAGGCAAATATGGTACATTCCAGGAGTGCAAATCTCTTAGAGACTTGCCCAGAAAGACTCACAGTTGTAACCTGAATTGACTTGTATTGATATTTCTGTACTTAATTGTCAATAGATTAGCGAAAAATATACAGTGCCTTGCGAAAGTATTCGGCCCCCTTGACCTTTGCGACCTTTTGCCACATTTCAGGCTTCAAACATAAAGATAAATATAAAAACATAAACATAAACATAAAGATATAAAACTGTATTTTTTTGTGAAGAATCAACAACAAGTGGGACACAATCATGAAGTGGAACGACATTTATTGAATATTTCAAACTTTTTTAACAAATCAAAAACTGAAAAATTGGGTGTGCAAAATTATTCAGCCCCCTTAAGTTAATACTTTGTAGCGCCACCTTTGCTGCGATTACAGCTGTACGTCGCTTGGGGTATGTCTCTATCATTTTTTCACATCGAGAGACTGAAGTTTTTTCCCATTCCTCATTGCAAAACAGCTCGAGCTCAGTGAGGTTGGATGGAGAGCATTTGTGAACAGCAGTTTTCAGTTCTTTCCACAGATTCTCGATTGGATTCAGGTCTGGACTTTGACTTGGCCATTCTAACACCTGGATATGTTTATTTTTGAACCATTCCATTGTAGATTTTGCTTTATGTTTTGGATCATTGTCTTGTTGGAAGACAAATCTCCGTCACAGTCTTTTGCAGACTCCATCAGGTTTTCTTCCAGAATGGTCCTGTATTTGGCTCCATTCATCTTCCCATCAATTTTAACCATCTTCCCTGTCCCTGCTGAAGAAAAGCAGGCCCAAACCATGATGCTGCCACCACCATGTTTGACAGTGGGGATGGTGTGTTCAGAGTGATGAGCTGTGTTGCTTTTACGCCAAACATAACGTTTTGCATTGTTGCCAAAAAGTTCAATTTTGGTTTCATCTGACCAGAGCACCTTCTTCCACATGTTTGGTGTGTCTCCCAGGTGGCTTGTGGCAAACTTTAAACAACACTTTTTATGGATATCTTTAAGAAATGGCTTTCTTCTTGCCACTCTTCCATAAAGACCAGATTTGTGCAATATACGACTGATTGTTGTCCTATGGACAGAGTCTCCCACCTCAGCTGTAGATCTCTGCAGTTCATTCCGAGTGATCATGGGCCTCTTGGCTGCATCTCTGATCAGTCTTCTCCTTGTATGAGCTGAAAGTTTAGAGGGACGGCCAAGTCTTGGTAGATTTGCAGTGGTCTGATACTCCTTCCATTTCAATATTATCGCTTGCACAGTGCTCCTTGGGAAGTTTAAAGCTTGGGAAATCTTTTTGTATCCAAATCCGGCTTTAAACTTCTTCACAACAGTATCTCGGACCTGCCTGGTGTGTTCCTTGTTCTTCATGATGCTCTCTGCGCTTTTAACGGACCTCTGAGACTATCACAGTGCAGGTGCATTTATACGGAGACTTGATTACACACAGGTGGATTGTATTTATCATCATTAGTCATTTAGGTCAACATTGGATCATTCAGAGATCCTCACTGAACTTATGGAGATAGTTTGCTGCACTGAAAGTAAAGGGGCTGAATAATTTTGCACGCCCAATTTTTCAGTTTTTGATTTGTTAAAAAAGTTTGAAATATCCAATAAATGTCGTTCCACTTCATGATTGTGTCCCACTTGTTGTTGATTCTTCACAAAAAATACAGTTTTATATCTTTATGTTTGAAGCCTGAAATGTGGCAAAAGGTCGCAAAGTTCAAGGGGGCCGAATACTTTCGCAAAGGAACTGTATATAAAAACATATTTTCACTTTGTCGTTATGGAGTATTGTGTGTAGATGGGTGATGAAAACCAAACAATTTGATCTAGTTTGAATTCAGGCTATAACACAACAAAATGTGGAATAAGACAAGGGGTATGAATACTTTCTGAAGGCACTGTAAGTAGTATATTTAAAAAAATTGTGTGCATGCTTTTTGCCATCTAACAATGCAACATCAAAGGGGGTGTGGCAGATGTCAAAACTCTTCCGTGGTATGATACACTTGTGCTTCCTCGCTAAAAGGAGGCTATCGAGGAGGGGAGGACCTTCTTCCGTTTGCCTACTAGCGAATTGACATGCTTCTGAACCACTTGACCACTTGGAGGAGAAAGGACGGAGGAGAGAGGACAGAGGATGGACTTTTGCCCAAATGAGAAAAGGCCCAGATCTCTGCATTTACTCATCTTCCTCTTCCCCCCTCACTTTCTCCTCTTTCTCTTCAGTCTCTTTCACTCTGGGGTGAAGTTTCTGCTAGTTGCAAGTCTAGGATCAGCTTCCCCTCCCCCATCCCAAACGTAACCATTAGTAGGGAAAATGAGAAACTGACCCGAGATCAGTGTCTAGGGGAAACTTCACCCTACACCAGTCTCTTTCATTCTCCCCCCTTTCATCCCCCCTCATCAGCCCCTCAGGCCTATAATGGTTCTGCGCATGTGTGACAATGTCATGAAGGTTTGGACCTGGTGCACTTGGACCTCTAACATGGTCCATCCTCAGTCTCAGCTGGGGGGGGACAGTGGAAGGTGTAGGGGGAAGTTGCCCATAGATGCTGAACCAGGGACAGTTCTGAATTTCCCCCACTAATGTTTATTTTTATTTTTTTTATTTCACCTTTATTTAACCAGGTAGGCAAGTTGAGAACAAGTTCTCATTTACAATTGCGACCTGGCCAAGATAAAGCAAAGCAGTTCGACAGATACAACGACACAGAGTTACACATGGAGTAAAACAAACATACAGTCAATAATACAGTATAAACAAGTCTATATACAATGTGAGCAAATGAGGTGAGAAGGGAGGTAAAGGCAAAAAAGGCCATGGTGGCAAAGTAAATACAATATAGCAAGTAAAACACTGAAATGGTCGTTTTGCAATGGAAGAATGTGCAAAGTAGAAATAAAACTAATGGGGTGCAAAGGAGCAAAATAAATAAATAAATAAAATACAGTTGGGAAAGAGGTAGTTGTTTGGGCTAAAATTTAGGTGGGCTATGTACAGGTGCAGTAATCTGTGAGCTGCTCTGACAGTTGGTGCTTAAAGCTAGTGAGGGAGATGAGTGTTTCCAGTTTCAGAGATTTTTGTAGTTCGTTCCAGTCATTGGCAGCAGAGAACTGGAAGGAGAGGCGGCCAAAGAAAGAATTGGTTTTGGGGGTGATTAGAGAGATATACCTGCTGGTGCGTGTGCTACAGGTGGGAGATGCTATGGTGACCAGCGAGCTGAGATAAGGGGGGACTTTACCTAGCAGAGTCTTGTAGATGACATGGAGCCAGTGGGTTTGGCGACGAGTATGAAGCGAGGGCCAGCCAACGAGAGCGTATACAGGTCGCAATGGTGGGTAGTATATGGGGCTTTGGTGACAAAAGGAATTGCACTGTGATAGACTGCATCCAATTTGTTGAGTAGGGTATTGGAGGCTATTTTGTAAATGACATCGCCAAAGTCGAGGATTGGTAGGATGGTCAGTTTTACAAGGGTATGTTTGGCAGCATGAGTGAAGGATGCTTTGTTGCGAAATAGGAAGCCAATTCTAGATTTAACTTTGGATTGGAGATGTTTGATATGGGTCTGGAAGGAGAGTTTACAGTCTAACCAGACACCTAAGTATTTGTAGTTGTCCACGTATTCTAAGTCAGAGTAGTGATGTTGGACAGGCGGGTAGGTGCAGGTAGCGATCGGTTGAAGAGCATGCATTTAGTTTTACTTGTATTTAAGAGCAATTGGAGGCCACGGAAGGAGAGTTGTAATGGCATTGCAGCTTGCCTGGAGGGTTGTTAACACAGTGTCCAAAGAAGGGCCAGAAGTATACAGAATGGTGTTGTCTGCGTAGAGGTGGATCAGAGACTCACCAGCAGCATGAGCGACCTCATTGATGTATACAGAGAAGAGAGTCGGTCCAAGAATTGAACCCTGTGGCACCCCCATAGAGACTGCCAGAGGTCCGGACAGCAGACCTTCCGATTTGACACACTGAACTCTATCAGAGAAGTAGTTGGTGAACCAGGCGAGGCAATCATTTGAGAAACCAAGGCTGTCGAGTCTGCCGATGAGGATGTGGTGATTGACAGAGTCGAAAGCCTTGGCCAGATCACGGCTGCACAGTAATGTTTCTTATCGATGGCGGTTAAGATATCGTTTAGGACCTTGAGCGTGGCTGAGGTGCACCCATGACCAGCTCTGAAACCAGATTGCATAGCAGAGAAGGTATGGTGAGATTCGAAATGGTCGGTAATCCGTTTGTTGACTTGGCTTTCGAAGACCTTAGAAAGGCATGATAGGATAGATATAGGTCTGTAGCAGTTTAGGTCAAGAGTGTCCCCCTTTGAAGAGGGGGATGACCGCAGCTGCTTTCCAATCTTTGGGAATCTCAGACGACACGAAAGAGAGGTTGAACAGGCTAGTAATAGGGGTGGCAACAATTTCGGCAGATAATTTTAGAAAGAAAGGGTCCAGATTGTCTAGCCCGGCTGATTTGTAGGGGTCCAGATTTTGCAGCTCTTTCAGAACATCAGCTGAAAGGATTTGGGAGAAGGAGAAATGGGGAAGGCTTGGTCGAGTTGCTGTTGGGGGTGCAGTGCTGTTGACCGGGGTAGGAGTAGCCAGGTGGAAAGCATGGCCAGCCGTAGAAAAATGCTTATTGAAATTCTCAATTATGGTGGATTTATCAGTGGTGACAGTGTTTCCTATCTTCAGTGCAGTGGGCAGCTGGGAGGAGGTGTTCTTATTCTCCATGGACTTTACAGTGTCCCAGAACTTTTTGAGTTAGTGTTGCAGGAAGCAAATTTCTGCTTGAAAAAGCTAGCCTTGGCTTTTCTAACTGCCTGTGTATAATGGTTTCTAGCTTCCCTGAACAGTTGCATATCACGGAGGCTGTTCGTTGCTAATGCAGAACGCCATAGGATGTTTTTGTGTTGGTTAAGGGCAGTCAGGTCTGGGGAGAACCAAGGGCTATATCTGTTCCTGGTTCTAAATTTCTTGAATGGGGCATGTTTATTTAAGATGGTTAGGAAGGCTTTTAAAAAAATATCCAGGCATCCTCTACTGACGGGATGAGATCAATATCCTTCCAGGATACCCCGGCCAGGTCGATTAGAAAGGCCTGCTCACTGAAGTGTTTCAGGGAGCGTTTTACAGTGATGAGTGGAGGTCGTTTGACCGCTGACCCATTACGGATGCAGGCAATGAGGCAGTGAGCGCTGAGATCTTGGTTTAAGACAGCAGAGGTGTATTTAGAGGGGAAGTTGGTTAGGATGATATCTATGAGGGTGCCCGTGTTTAAGGCTTTGGGGAGGTACCTGGTAGGTTCATTGATAATTTGTGTGAGATTGAGGGCATCAAGTTTAGATTGTAGGATGGCTGGGGTGTTAAGCATGTTCCAGTTTAGGTCGCCTAGCAGCACGAGCTCTGAAGATAGATGGGGGGCAATCAGTTCACATATGGTGTTCAGAGCACAGCTGGGGGCAGAGGGTGGTCTATAGCAGGCGGCAACGGTGAGAGACTTGTTTTTAGAGAGGTGGATTTTTAAAAGTAGAAGTTCAAATTGTTTGGGTACAGACCTGGATAGTAGGATAGAACTCTGCAGGCTATCTTTGCAGTAGATTGCAACACCGCCCCCTTTGGCAGTTCTATCTTGTCTGAAAATGTTGTAGTTTGGAATTAAAATTTCAGAATTTTTGGTGGTCTTCCTAAGCCGTGATTCAGACACAGCTAGAACATCCGGGTTGGCAGAGTGTGCTAAAGCAGTGAATAGAACAAACTTAGGGAGGAGGCTTCTAATGTTAACATGCATGAAACCAAGGCTATTACGGTTACAGAAGTCGTCAAAAGAGAGCGCCTGGGGAATAGGAGTGGAGCTAGGCACTGCAGGGCCTGGATTCACCTCTACATCGCCAGAGGAACATAGGAGGAGTATAATAAGGGTGCGGCTAAAAGCAATAAGAATTGGTCGTCTAGAACGTCTGGAACAGAGAATAAAAGGAGGTTTCTGGAACAGAGCTTTTATCCAAAGGAGGTTTCTGGGGGCGATAAAATAGCATCAAGGTATAATGTACAGACAAAGGTATGGTAGGATGTGAATACAGTGGAGGTAAACCTAGGTATTGAGTGATGAAGAGAGAGATATTGTCTCTAGAAACATCATTGAAACCAGGAGATGTCATTGCATGTGTGGGTGGTGGAACTAATAGGTTGGATAAGGTATAGTGAGCAGGACTAGAGGCTCTACAGTGAAATAAGCCAATAAACACTAACCAGAACAGCAATGGACAAGACATATTGACATTAAGGAGAGGCATGCTTAGTCGAGTGATCAAAAGGGTCCAGTGAGTGGAGAGGTTGGTTGGGCGTCACGGCGATTTAGACAGCTAGCCAGGCCATCGGTAGCAAGCTAGCATAGGATGGAGGTCTGTTATTAGCCAACTCTTGCGTTCCGTCAGTAGATTAGTGGGGTTCCGTGTGGTAGAGGGGATTAATCCAAATCACACAACAACAACAAAAATAAAAACAATAGATATAGTTATAGAGGCCCAAGAAGAAAACATAATAATAATAAAAAAAATTGTCCGATTGTCTATTCAGATAGCAGCCGGTAAGACAGCTAACGGTTAGCAGGCCGCAGATGGGCGTTCAGGTAACGTCGCGACGGAGGAGCCAGCCGGATAACTCCTTCGGGTAGACAACGTCGGTAGTCCAGTTGTGAAGGCCCGGTGGGGCTCCGCGTAGGCAGCAAAACGGGTCCGGATAGGTGACTGCAGCCCAGGAGTGATTGATGGAACTCAGGAGTGATTGACGGAGCTGGCTAGCACCGGAACAATTGATGTTTGCTCCGGAATCGACGAAAGCTGATAGTCACACGGATAGCAGCTAGCTAGCTGTGAGATCCAGGCATGAATGTCCAGAGAGCAGCCGAAATCCAGGGACATGGAGAGAAAAATTGGTCCGGTATGTTCCGCTCCGAGCCGCGCTGTGTACAAAACTGGCGATAGATTTTCGAGCCAAAGGATAGCTGATGACCACAAACCGTGGTTAGTTGAATACTAACGATTTGCCAGTAAAGAAGCTAACTAGCTTCTGAACTAGCTTGTGATTAGCTTCTGGATTAGCTTCTGGGCTAGCTTCTGGCTAGCTCCTGGCTAGTTTCTGGCTAGCTTCCTGGAGTTTCCAGGAGTTTCTGGCTAGCCCCTTGGAGGATCACAGACTTGAGGTAAATAATACTTTTTTATAAATATAAATTGGTGAGGCGGGTTGCAGGAGAGTGTTTTGAAGATGAGTTGATGGAAAATAAAAATAAAATGTATGTGAAAAAAGTTGTAAATATATATATACGGGACACGACAAGACGAGGACAAAAGACGTCTGAACTGCTATGCCATCTTGGGACGGAAAAGGCTAGTAAAAAGGAGGTTAAAGGTAAGGATTGGGGGAGGTGGAGCTAATCATAGATCATCCACCTCTGGCCTGCTCGCCTCCCTACCACTGAGGAAGTACAGTTCCGGCTCAGCCCAGTCAAAACTGTTCGCTGCTCTGGCTCCCCAATGGTGGAACAAACTCCCTCACGACGCCAGGACAGCGGAGTCAATCACCACCTTCCGGAGACACCTGAAACCCCACCTATTTAAATATTCATCATTGACCACTGGTATTTGACAGGCTAATATAGGGAGTGCCTATTACCATGGTAAGCAATGCAATTCGATTAACATGGTGAGCGAGGCTAGGGAAATGACCAGTCATTAGGAGTCTCTAATGGATGACTTAGAGTCACGGCAGCGGCGGCCATTTTGTTTCACCTGTCGCAGTGGAAAGACACTGTAACGCGTTGTTGGGAGGGTTACTTTGCATCTCAGCCCTCTAAAGGACCTCTGCATGGAGGAGAGACAACCACTGACAGAGACGGCACCAGACACACAACAAGAGGGAGACATCAGTCCACAGACCAGAGAGAGACCAGGCCAGACCCACTCAACAGGTTAATATCCTTTCATTCAAATTTCTGAATATAAACTGAATTATCCAAACTGAGTAATTAATCAGTTTATGTTTTTTGTAAATATGGACCAATAAAATGTTTTAAATGTTTTTATAGATTTATAATAGATTTGACCTTTCTTTGCAGTGAATGTATTGAAGAGATAGTTTTCTGAAATTTTACCCCAATGTCATTCATTTTTATGAGTCTTACTCAGTGTTTGAATTGGACTAAAATAGGTGCCAGTATTTAATTCCTTAGAGTCTAACACTTTGAGGGAGGGGGAGGGAAACAAGATTATCTGGTCTGATGAAACCAAGATTGAACTCTTTAGCCTGAATGTCAAGTCTGGAGGAAACTTGGCACCATCCCTACAGTGAAGCATGGTGGTTGCAGCATCATGCTGTGGGGATGTTTTTCAGCAGCGGGGACTGGGAAAATAGTCAGGATCGAGGAAAAGATGAATGGAGCAAAGCACAGAGATCCTTGATGAAAACCTGATCCTCAACACACAGCCAAGCCAGAGCGCAGACTTGAACCCGATTGAACATCTCTGGAGAGACCTGAAAATAGCTGTGCAGCAACTCTCCCCATCCAACCTGACAGAGCTTGAGAGGATCTGCAGAGAAACATGGGAGAAACTCCCCAAATACAGTTGTACCAAGCTTGTAGCATCATCATACCCAAGAAGAATCAATGCTGTAATCGCTGCTAAAGGTGCTTCAACAAAGTACTGAGAAAAGGGTCTGATTAGTTATGTAAATGTGATATTTCAGTTTTTTTACATCTGAAAAAAATGATAAAAACTGTTTTTGCTTTGTCATTATGGGGTATTGTTTGTAGATTGATGAGGGGGAAAAAACAATTGAATACATTTTAGAATAAAGTTATAAAGTAAAAAATGGTGGGAAAGTCAAGGGGTCTGAATACTTTCCATTTGTATATACTTTTTTTCAATTGTATTTTTTACGTATACATTTGACCTCCTTTTTTGGCTAGGCACAACTACCTTCATACTTTCATTTTTTTTTACCTGTACCAGTTACATTCAGAGAGTCCCGTGACACTTGTGGGGACCCTAGCGTAAAAATAGAACACCATAATGTTCAATGAGAAGCTCCACTTCCCATAGAGTTTGTAGGTCAAACTATTCGGATGCTACAGACATTTTTGTGAGAAGATTGATTTTTCAGGGTGTCTCATGGTCTGACAAACACCGCTCTTGCAATGCCACCTTTCACTGGCAGATGTGGAAGTGTGACACTGGCAGATGTGGAAGTGTGACACTGGCAGATGTGGAAGTGTGACACTGGCAGATGTGGAAGTGTGACACTGGCAGATGCAGTGGATTGAGATGCATCCAATACAACAAATACTGTTCTCTAGCTTAAACTGACAGACTTGTGTAACTTAGATTGATGCACAGGTTGGTCAATCGACTCTAGGGGGTGAAAATGGATAGTTCTCTGAAATTTTAAACCAATCTTAATTGTTTTGTTATCTCTGGATGCGTTATGATTTGAGTACAAATTTGAGTACAAACAAGTTGACATTAAAAAAAACTATTTCTGACTCGAAAATCTTTCGTTTTAAGTTAAACACCGATCTTCTTAATTGATATTGTCGCAATATACGTTGAATTGAAGTGTGAGAGCCAAGTTTTCGTAATTGGATTCTCTGTATAAAATGTTAGCGTATCGTGACTCTTTCCACCTTGTCCTATATATTGATGCACAGTGGCTGACGAAGGTACTCATTCCTCACATCTTTTGGTAAAGATGTTTTACCTTCCCAAAGTAAATTGATTTTAATTGATATATTTATTATCTAAAATACTGTATATATTTGACTGAATTTAGCAGTAGTAGTTATCCATTTTGAGCAGTTGGATTAAGAAGTGACAACAATGACTATAATGTAGTGTGAGAATTGCATTGTGAAAACAGTGAAAGAGTGATTTGGTTCAGTTAACAAAGGAATGTGAATTTGTTGTACTCAATGGAAATTGTCTTTAGAGTTTTAAAACATGAACCACTTTGATGATTGGTTTTCAGAGTTGTGAAAATTGAATTCCTACTTGAGAAAATTTCACCAAAGAGATTAAAGAAAAACGGTAGATGTTAGCCCTTGTTAGCAATCACTGATGATGAAGAAATAGATGCTAAATATATAATAAATATGTACTATATCATTATTATTATTATATTTAATTGATTAATCCCTTTTATATTCCATTAGTCAGCCAAACGATGGGGTGGAGAACCCATCTCTTACTATTTCTTACAGGTAAGTACAGTAAATGTGTGTCTGTACCGTATGTTATATTTCTGTGTTGTTGGATAGAAGGTATGTGACCATGTAAGGACTAGATATGTATGTACTAAATGACTTTTATTCCCAGGGTTGTATTTGCCTTCTCCATGCCTTCCTTATCAGTACCACTTTGTGGAAAAATGGATAACCTGGAAGGAAGCACAGACCTACTGCAGAGATATGTACATTGACCTGGCCACCATAGGCAATATTGAGGATATGAACAGATTGATGAAAATGGACAGGTTTAGTGTTAATAATTGGATAGGCACTGTCTGGATAGGGCTGTATGATGATATGGTTAACAGCTGGGGGTGGTCTCTTGAAGACAGTGACTACTACGGTAAGGGAGAGGCTGAGTTTAGACACTGGCAGAGCGGTGCACCTGATAACATTGCGGAACAACCCTGTGTGGTCATTACAAATGGGATGTGGAAAAATCAGGATTGCAAGCTGGAGCGTTCCTTCATCTGCTGCACCGGTGAGAAATGTGATTTTTTTTCTTTGCCTTGTTCCTCCGTCTAGAGTTTTAAGTAGACTATTACTATGCTAATCAGTTTTCTTGTCATTTTCATGTTTACAAATGTACACTCAAACAGGCATACTGTAAACACTGATGAGCAGCCTCAGTGTAATCCAGTCAAGTACATTTTTTAAAACATTTTAGCAGACACTCTCATCCAAAATGCATGAATGTTCATACTATTCCCCCGTGGGAATTGAACAACCCTGGCCTGGCAAGCACCATGCTCGACCAAACCTGAGTCACACAATGACCACCTTACTTGAAGTGCAAAATGTAGATTTGTAAGAAACTACCCACTCATCCTGATTTCTAAATCCATCCATTATTTGCAGGCGAGAGAAATAACAGTCCGAGATTTATCTTAGTAAATGAAACAAAAAAAAGCTGGGGTGAAGCTCAGAACTACTGCAGAAATCGCTACCGAGACCTGGCCAGTGTGAGGAACCAGGCTGAGAACCAGGAGATTGAGACCTTGGTTGGTGATAGTGACGTGTGGATTGGCCTGTTTAGCGACTCCTGGAAGTGGTCAGATGGCAGTGGTTCCTCATTTAGGCACTGGAAGTTGGGAGAACCCAATAACAATGACAGTAAACCTCAATGTGGTGGAGCAGTGTTAAAGGAAGGAAACACAGTTTCAGACGAATGGACAGATTGGCCCTGTGATAATACTTGGCAACCCTTTGTTTGCTACAGCAGTGAGTTAATGTATAAACTATTCTGACAAAGTGATATACAACTGGATTGCTTATATAAAAAAAAGAAAAATACATGATGCATTTCTAATTGTAGTCTTGAGCATTAGGGTCAATGTAACCCTCCCCTCACTTTCCTATATAACATGCACTGCGATCAACACGACAAAAGCTTCATTCTCGTGTCTGTTTATTTCTAAGTTCCTCCAGTGAAGACGACACAGAAGGTGGTGCGAGTGAGACTGACCCCGAATGACCAAAACATGGACATGAATGATCCTGTCGTACAGGAGGCCATCTTACAGCAAGTGAGTCTCGTGGTCTATTATTGGGGTCTATTATTGACACATTTCAAGTATAAAAAGATAACATGATGCACTATATTATAATCCATTATTATATTATAGCATTGCACATTATACTGTGTTCCGTGTATTTTTGTTCCTCAGATAAAGAACGAGCTGAGGGAGAAGGGGATGTCTGATGACGTCAAACTGAGATGGAAGGAGCAACCGGATGGGAAGATCTTCCACAAATAAGAAAAGGGGGTTCCCAAAGATGGAGAGAGAACCAGTTATGACAAAAAGAGGATTGTAAATGTTATTATATTTCTTGATTCGTAGGAAAACTCTCCCCCTATATATTATTTTAGCTGATTTTGAGTTATATATCATATTTTACATTCACACATTAAGATTGTTACTATCCTTAATTAATTAAATGATTTAAAATGATTCATTATTTTGTGAACATCTATGTATTCCTAGAGCAGGGATCATCAACTAGATTCAGCCGCGTGCCGATTTCGTTCTTGAGCAGATGGTCAGGAGGCCGGAACATCATTTCAAATCATTTGTAGACAGCAAATTGACCATTAAGTCCAAACAGACTTTGAAATGCATCTCAATATTAGGAAGGTGTTTTTAATGTTTTGTGCACTCGATGTATATCATTCTATTTGCGTTAGAATACTTTAGAACAGATTCCCCAAGTTAAAATCACTCGGAGCTGATTTGCTGGTGTTTTTAGTCTTTTATGTCCAACAACAACAATAAATGTATCCTTTGGGCCACCAGTTGGGGAACCCTGTCCTAGAGTATGTATTACATTACATATATTATATCACTGTATATGCTGTTGCAATCATTAACAATTAACAGGCAGATAGGGAAAAAGGGGGTGGAGAAAAGGGGGAAGAGGAGAACGAAGAGAAAGACAGAGATCTAACTCCAAATGATGTCGGATCATATAAGTGACTTATAACCTTTTGGCTTTAGATATCATCGGACATTTTGTATGAAATATCATTTGAGGGTGTATTATAAACGTGTGTTAAGATATCTCGACTTTCTTTTGTGGGGAGATTATTCATTTGATTTGATTGACAATTTAAAAACACGGATAGAATTCATTTAAAATCATTGAGGATAAAAATGTACATAGTGTAAAAACCTATTTCCATTTGGTCCTCTTGTTTTATTTAATTATAATCATGACATTACATTAATTTTTTTTAAAACGCCATAAATAAAGTACAAATTTTCTGGAATTAGTGTTGTTCTTTGTAATTTGGAAGCAAATGATAATAAAGGATGTCTACTTCACTTGTGACTGTTTTTGTTTCTTTGTCAACACATACTTTAAAGGGCAACTCTTACCCAGAGCAGTGAGGGCAGAGGTGGGCGGGTTTAAGGGGACAGTATGTTCCCTGATTGGATAGGTGTGGTTAAATATGACCATTTCCCCACCTCCTATCAGGAACACCTGTATTGGAATCGACTGAACACGTTTTTTTCTGCATACCTGGGTGTAATTACACACAGGTGAGTCACATTCATGTAGAATATAGTATAATATACAGTACCAGTCAAAAGTGTGGACACACCTACTCATTCAGTGAAGACATCACAACTATTAAATAACACATAACACAAATCATGTAGTAACCAAAAAAGTGTTAAACAAATAAAATTATAATTTATATTTGAGATTCTTTAAAGTAGCCACCCTTTGCCTCAATAACAGCTTTGGCATTCTCTCAACAGCTGTTGGCATTCTCTCAACCAGCTTCATGAGGTAGTCACCTGGAATGCATTTCAATTATCAAGTGTGCCTTGTTAAAAGTTCAAAATTGGAATTTATTTCCTTCTTAATGCATATGCGTAGCCAATCAGTTGTGTTACATTTACATTTACATTTAAGTCATTTAGCAGACGCTCTTATCCAGAGCGACTTACAAATTGGTGCATTCACCTTATGACATCCAGTGGAACAGCCACTTTACAATAGTGCATCTAAATCTTTTAAGGGGGGATTACTTTATCCTATCCTAGGTATTCCTTAAAGAGGTGGGGTTTCAGGTGTCTCCGGAAGGTGGTGATTGACTCTGCTGTCCTGGCGTCGTGAGGGAGTGTGTTCCACCATTGGGGAGCCAGAGCAGCGAACAGTTTTGACTGGGCTGAGCGGGAACTGTACTTCCTCAGTGGTAGGGAGGCGAGCAGGCCAGAGGTGGATGAACGCAGTGCCCTTGTTTGGGTGTAGGGACTGATCAGAGCCTGGAGGTACTGAGGTGCCGTTCCCCTCACAGCTCCGTAGGCAAGCACCATGGTCTTGTAGCGGATGCGAGCTTCAACTGGAAGCCAGTGGAGAGAGCGGAGGAGCGGGGTGACGTGAGAGAACTTGGGAAGGTTGAACACCAGACGGGCTGCGGCGTTCTGGATGAGTTGTAGGGGTTTAATGGCACAGGCAGGAGCCCAGCCAACAGCGAGTTGCAGTAATCCAGACGGGAGATGACAAGTGCCTGGATTAGGACCTGCGCCGCTTCCTGTGTGAGGCAGGGTCGTACTCTGCGGATGTTGTAGAGCATGAACCTACAGGAACGGGCTACCGCCTTGATGTTAGTTGAGAACGACAGGGTGTTGTCCAGGATCACGCCAAGGTTCTTAGCGCTCTGGGAGGAGGACACAATGGAGTTGTCAACCGTGATGGCGAGATCATGGAACGGGCAGTCCTTCCCGGGAGGAAGAGCAGCTCCGTCTTGCCGAGGTTCAGCTTGAGGTGGTGATCCGTCATCCACACTGATATGTCTGCCAGACATGCAGAGATGCGATTCACCACCTGGTCATCAGAAGGAGGAAAGGAGAAGATTAATTGTGTGTCGTCTGCATAGCAATGATAGGAGAGACCATGTGAGGTTATGACAGAGCCAAGTGACTTGGTGTATAGCGAGAATAGGAGAGGGCCTAGAACAGAGCCCTGGGGGACACCAGTGGTGAGAGCGCGTGGTGAGGAGACAGATTCTCGCCACGCCACCTGGTAGGAGCGACCTGTCAGGTAGGACGCAATCCAAGCGTGGGCCGCGCCGGAGATGCCCAACTCAGAGAGGGTGGAGAGGAGGATCTGATGGTTCACAGTATCGAAGGCAGCCGATAGGTCTAGAAGGATGAGAGCAGAGGAGAGAGAATTAGCTTTAGCAGTGCGGAGCGCCTCCGTGATACAGAGAAGAGCAGTCTCAGTTGAATGACTAGTCTTGAAACCTGACTGATTTGGATCAAGAAGGTCATTCTGAGAGAGATAGCGGGAGAGCTGGCCAAGGACGGCACGTTCAAGAGTTTTGGAGAGAAAAGAAAGAAGGGATACTGGTCTGTAGTTGTTGACATCGGAGGGATCGAGTGTAGGTTTTTCAGAAGGGTGCAACTCTCGCTCTCTTGAAGACGGAAGGGACGTAGCCAGCGGTCAGGGATGAGTTGATGAGCGAGGTGAGGTAAGGGAGAAGGTCTCCGGAAATGGTCTGGAGAAGAGAGGAGGGGATAGGGTCGAGCGGGCAGGTTGTTGGGCGGCCGGCCGTCACAAGACGCGAGATTTCATCTGGAGAGAGAGGGAGAAAGAGGTCAGAGCACCGGGTAGGGCAGTGTGAGCAGAACCAGCGGTGTCGTTTGACTTAGCAAACGAGGATCGGATGTCGTCGACCTTCTTTTCAAAATGGTTGACGAAGTCATCTGCAGAGAGGGAGGAGGGGGGAGGATTCAGGAGGGAGGAGAAGGTGGCAAAGAGCTTCCCAGGGTTAGAGGCAGATGCTTGGAATTTAGAGTGGTAGAAAGTGGCTTTAGCAGCAGAGACAGAGGAGGAAAATGTAGAGAGGAGGGAGCGAAAGGATGCCAGGTCCGCAGGGAGGCGAGTTTTCCTCCATTTCCGCTCGGCTGCCCGGAGCCCTGTTCTGTGAGCTCGCAATGAGTCGTCGAGCCACGGAGCGGGAGGGGAGGACCGAGCCGGCCTGGAAGATAGGGGACATAGAGAGTCAAAGGATGCAGAAAGGGAGGAGAGGAGGGTTGAGGAGGCAGAATCAGGAGATAGGTTGGAGAAGGTTTGAGCAGAGGGAAGAGATGATAGGATGGAAGAGGAGAGAGTAGCGGGGGAGAGAGAGCGAAGGTTGGGACGGCGCGATACCATCCGAGTAGGGGCAGTGTGGGAAGTGTTGGATGAGAGCGAGAGGGAAAAGGATACAAGGTAGTGGTCGGAGACTTGGAGGAGTTGCAATGAGGTTAGTGGAAGAACAGCATCTAGTAAAGATGAGGTCGAGCGTATTGCCTGCCTTGTGAGTAGGGGGAAGGTGAGAGGGTGAGGTCAAAAGAGGAAAGGAGTGGAAAGAAGGAGGCAGAGAGGAATGAGTCAAAGGTAGACGTGGGGAGGTTAAAGTCGCCCAGAACTGTGAGAGGTGAGCCGTCCTCAGGAAAGGAGCTTATCAAGACATCAAGCTCATTGATGAACTCTCCGAGGGGACCTGGCGGGCGATGTGACAAGGTAGGGGTGGTATACAGATGTTAGCGCTATTTCGGAAAAACCAAGAGTAATAATGAAGACATCAAAAATATGAAATAACACATATGGAATCATTAAGTAACAAAAAAAGTGTTAAACAAATCCAAATATATTTTATATTCAAAATTCCTCAAAGTAGCCACCCTTTGCCTTGATGACAGCTTTGCGCACTCTTGGCATTCTCTCAACCAGCTTCATGAGGTAGTCACCTGGAATACTTTTCCAACAGTCTTGAAGGTGTTCCCACATATGCTGAGCACTTCTTGGCTGCTTTTCCTTCACTCTGCAGTCTAACTAATCCCAAACCATCTCAATTTGGACCCCAGGAAGAGTAGCTGCTGCTTTTGCAACAGCTAATGGGGATACTAATAAAATACCAAAATACCAAATTGGGTTGAGGTCGGGTGTTTGTGGTCAGATCATCTGATGCACCACTCCATCACTCTCCCTCTTGGTCAAATAGCCCTTACACAGCCTGGAGGTGTGTTTTGGGTCATTGTCCTGCTGAAAAACCAATGATAGTCCCGCTAATTGCAAACCTGATGGGATGGCGTATCGCTGTAGAATGCTGTGGTAGCCATGCTGGTTAAGTGTGCCTTGAATTCTAAATAAATCACAGACCGTGTCACCAGCAAAGCACGCCAACACTATCCCACCTCCTCCATGTTTCACGGTGGGAAACACACATGCTGAGATCATCCGTACACCTACTCTGTGTCTCACAAAGACACAGCGGTTGGAACCAAAAGTCTCTAATTTGGACTCATCAGACCAAAGGACAGACTTCCACTGGTCTGATGTCCATTGCTCGTGTTTCTTGGCCCCAGCAAGTCTCTTTTTCGTATTGGTTTAAAACCTGTTATGGCTAGGGGTTCCGCTAGCGACAACATCCTCTGAAATGGCAGATCGTGAAATTCACGTTTCAATTTTTTTATTTTTTACTTTCATTCACAAGTGCAATACACCAAATTAAAGCTTAACTACTTGTTAATCTAGCCATAAGATTTCAAAAAGGTTTTACAGTGAAAGCACACCATATGATTATGTTAGGTCAGCGCCTAGTCACAAGAAAACATACAGCCATTTTCCAGCCAAAGAGAGGAGTCACAAAAAGTAGAAATAGAGATAAAGTTAATCACTAACCTTTGATGATCTTCATCAGGTGGCACTCAAAGGACTTCATGTTACACAATACATGTATGTTTTGTTCGATAAAGTTCATATTAATTTCCAAAGATCTCAGTTTACATTGACGCGTTATGTTCAGTAATGTTGTGCCTCGAAAACATCCGGTGAATTTGCAGAGAGCCACATCGATTTACAGAAATACTCATCATAAACTTTGATGAAAGATACAAGTGTTATGCATAGAATTAAATATATACTTCTCCTTAATACAACCATTGTGTCAGATTTCAAAAAAGCTTTATGGCAAAAGCACACCATGCAATAATCTGAGTACAGCGCTCAGCCACAAAAAAAAGCCATACAGATACCCGCCATGTTGTGGAGTCAGTAAAAGTCAGAAATAGCATTATAAATATATTGTCACGCACTGACCGTAGATATCTCTGTTTTTCTATATATTTTGGTTAGGTCAGGGTGTGACTAGGGTGGGTACTCTAGCTTTTGTATGTCATGGGGTTTTTGTATGTCTATGTGTAGTTGCCTGTCAGCACTATATTGTATAGCTTTACGTTTCGTTTATTATTTTGTTAGTTTGTTCAGTGTTCATTCTTTTAAGAAAGAGAATGTACACATACCATGCTGGGTACGCTTGATCTCCTTCATACGACGAACATGCCATATATTCACTTACCTTTGATGATCTTCATCAGAATGCACTCCCAGGAATCCCAGTTCCACAATAAATGTTAGTTTTGTTCAATAAAGTTCATCTTTATGTCCAAATACCTTCTTTTTGTTAGCGTGCTTAGTTCACCAATTGAAATTCACAAAGCGTGAGCAATAAGTCCAGACGAAAAGTCAAATAAGTTCCATTACAGTTCGTAGAAACATGTCAAACGATGTATAGAATCAATCTTTAGGATGTTTTTATCATAGATCTTCAATATGTTTCAACCGAACAATTCCTTTGTCTTTAGAAATGAAAAGGAACGGAGCTCGAGCACGCGAGACTTAGCTCAGGGCATTCTGCAGGACCCCTGATTCAAACAGCTCTTATTCGCTCCCCCTTCATAGTAGAAGGCTGAAACAACATTCTAAAGACTGTTGACATCTAGTGGACGCCTTATAGGAAGTGCAATATGACCCCATTTACACTGTATATTGGATAGGCAATCACTTGAAAAACTACAAACCTCAGATTTCCCACTTCCTGGTTGGATTATTCTGAGGTTTTTGCCTGCCATATGAGTTCTGTTATACTCACAGACAGCATTCAAACAGTTTTAGAAACTTCAGAGTGTTTTCCATCCAAATCTACTAATACTATGCATATATTAGCTTCTGGGCCTGAGTAGCAAGCAGTTAACTCTGGGCATGCTTTTCATCCGAACGTGAAAATACTGCCCACTGTATTCCAAACATGTTAATTTAGTAGTGGTTTCTTTGCAGCAATTCAACCATGAAGGCCTGTTCCCCTCTGAACAGTTGATATTGAGATGTGTTTGTTACTTGAACTCCGTGAAGTATTTTTGGGGGGCAGCAATCTGAGGTGCAATTAACTGCCGATTTCTGAGGTTGGTAACTAATGAAGTCATCCTCTGCAGCAGGGGTAACTCTGGGTCTTCCTTTCCTGTAGAGTTCCTCATGAGTTCCTCATGAGTGCCAGTTTCATTGATGGTTTTTGTGACTGCACTTGAAGAAACTTGAAAAGTTCTTGACATTTTACGCATTGACTGACCTTCATGTCTTAAAGTAATGATGGACTTCTGTTTCTCTTTTCTTATTTGAGCTGTTCTTGCCATAATATGGACTTGGTCTTTTCCAAAATAGGGCTATCTTCTGTATACTACCCCTACCTTGTCACAACACAACTGATTGTCTCAAACGCAAAAAGGAAAGAAATTCCACAAATGAGCTTTTAACAAGGCACACCTGTTAATTGAAATGCATTCCATTCCTCATGAAGCTGGTTGAGAGAATGCAAAGAGTGTGCAAAGCTGTCATGAAGACAAAGGGTGGCTACTTCAAAGAATCTTCACTATTCACTATACTATATATGTCTTCACTATTATTATACAATGTATAAAACAGTAAAAACAAAGAAAAACCCTTCAATGAGTAGGTGTGTCAAACTTTTGACTAGTACTGTATATATTGAACATAAATATGAAGGCCTGTAGTGTAGCCAGGGCGGCAGGGTAGCCTAGTGGAGTGTTGGACTAGTAACCGAAAGGTTCCAAGTTCAAATTCCTGAGCTGACAAGGTACAAATCTGTCATTCTGCCCCTGAACAGGCAGTTTAACCCACTGTTCCTAGGATGTCATTGAAAATAAGAATGTGTTCTTCACTGACTTGCCTAGTTAAATAAAGGTAATATATATATATATATTAACGCAACATGGAACAATTTCAAATACTTTGTTGAGTTACAGTTCATATGAGGAAATGAGTGAATTGAAAAAAATGAATTAGGCCTTAATCTATGATTCCACATGACTGGGCAGGGGCACAACCATGGGTGAGCCTGGGAGGGCATAGGCCCAGCCACTTGGGAGCCAGGCCCAGCCAATCAGAGTTTTTCCCCACAAAAGGGCTTTATTACAGACAGAAATACCCCGCAGACGATCCCGCAGGTGAAGAAGCCAGATGTTGAGATACTTGGTCTGTGGTCTGCGGTTGTGAGGCCGGTTAGATGCACTGCCAAATTCTCTAAAACAACGTTGGAGGTGGCTTATGGCAGAGAAATTAACATTAAATAGCTCTTGTGGACATTTCTACAGTCAGCATGCCAATTGCATGCTCCCTCAAGACTTGGGACATTTGTGGCTTTGTGTTGTGTGACAAAACTGCACATTTTAGAGTGGCCTTTTATTATCCCCTGCACAAGGAGCATTTGTGTAATGATCATGCTGTTTAATCAGCTTCTTGATATGCCACACCTGTCAGGTGGATGGATTATCTTGCCAAAGGATACCATTATCACTAACAGTTATGTTAACAAACAGAAACAAGCTTTGGAACATTCCTGGGATCTTTTATTTCAGCTCATGAAACATGGGACGAACACTTTAAAACAACTTTTACGTAATTATATCCATTGCACAATTGTATCACCCCCTTGAACGTGATAGAGTCAATCTTACATTGTTTGTGTAATCCAATATCTATGAAAAACACATCTCATATAGAGACATATACACATATTCTTTGTAGATATTGGCTTGTTATGATGCAGTTGACATTTTAGTCATTTAGCAGACACTCTCATCAAAAGAGACTTACAGGAGCAATTCGGGTTAAGTGCCTTGCTCAAGGGCACATCGACAGATTTTGTACCTAGTCAGCTCGGGGAATCAAACCAGCAACATCTCATGTTCTACAAAAACACTGCTGATCAAACAATAGTGCTCAGTGCCTGCACACTTCAACATGTCTTAGAGGCCTGAAAAGTGTGACTTTAAGTGTGACTTTGAAAAAGAAAACCTGAACAAATTGACAAAATTAGAGTATACGCACTTCTCCAGGCACCACTACACCACTGTTGCACCATCTCTCTCACACCATCATTCCTGCACAAGCTCAGCAGCATTCCATTGTTGGTAGCGTAAAAAAATAAGAACAACAACAGAAGAAGAATTGTTGTGCAATTTCACAGGATGTGATCCAAGCACTGTTGAGTCACTGTAGGAGAAAGCTAGGGACGAGGAATTTCCAGTCATGTGACAATGGCAAACTGTTTTGTTTTCCTAAGGTTTCAGTTTGTGTGCTACCTAACCAGTTAATGGTTTGACATTCTGGTAATGACTCAAATCATCAGCTGTAGCTTTTCAGTAAATGTTCTCCTCAGGTCAATTTGGTTGTTACTTGATAGTGTTGCCCTTGCTAGGGGTGTTGTAGTAGATCCAGGGTAACAGCATGTATTCAAATAAACAAAACAAACACAGTTAAGAGTTATGTCCTCCCTTAGGCATCAACAGGTTATTTTATAGTACTCCACCCTGAATCCTGATTCATGTAACTCAACTCCCCCCTCCCTGTCTTTTGGATGACAAAACACATTAAATGGAACTCCAAGGCCTTAGGATCCCTGTACTTAACTTTAGGTCCATTCTGCCTCCTGTTTGAGGTCAATTTGGTTGTTATTTAAAGGGTAGGAAGCATGAGTTTTTACTTAGTAACTTAGTTGTAGTCACGATCTAGTTACTTGTAAGTACATACATAGTTATGTTTTGGGATTAATACATATTTATTTATTTATTTATTTCTGGATAACTTCTAAACTTCCGACAATGCACTATTTCTCAACGTCATTTGGAGGATCTACTCTGATACCGAGTTCGAAATGCTAGCTCGGTAGCTAGCTCAAGCTGGCTAACATTAGCCACACCTCAAACTATTCACAGACTTTGTGGCTGGGTTATCTAATGGGAAAAAAGTTAGCTTGGCAGGCTCTGGTGCTTTCTTGCTGTGGGCTCAAAACTAAAGAGAAAATCATATCTGCTTGCTCTAATTGTGTAGTACCTTGTCTGTTCTGCCTTTTTGTCTTAAAAAAAAAATCAACTTTTTATTTTATTTTTTACTTTTCAACATGTATAGTAGGTTATGGGTTTTGTAACTTTTACCATCTTGGCTTAGTGCTAGCATGCTAGCTGACTGATATCTGGAATCTATTTTGGGGGATTTCGGCCCGGTGAAGTGCCCACCTCCCCCTCACTTTGGCAGCTAACTCAGTCTGCACTCACTTTGCCAGCTAACTCAGTCTGCACTCTTTTAAACGTTTTACCATCAGATGGGGCCCCAAGCATTAGTCTGTTTGTCTCTCCTCTATTTATATTTTAGTTGTGTTGTGGTGTGTTAGTTGGGTTCTAGCTGTTGGGCTCTAGCTTGCCAAGCATAACTGTGGTGGTTGGCTAGTCTGGCTAGGCTAATAGCTAGTTGGCCAAATAGCTCATGTTAGCTGGCGAACACTTTAATGTAGCTGTAAGCTAGGTGTTTATAGCAACTGGCTGACTCATTCAGTGCTAACGTAACATTAGCTGGCTGGTTATGCTGAATGTTAGCAGAATAGTAGGGCTACTGTTAGCAGGCTAGTTGGCTAGCAACCTTGCAAGTTGATTTGTAACAATACATTCATAAAGTGTTTGCTTGTAAATTGGCAGAAAATATAATTCATACCAGTAGTGATGAGTGCCAACAATTTGGTTTAATTTAAAGTTGTACATTTTAAGTTATTTCTGTTGGAGTTTACATGATAGGGAATAGGCTCTTGCCTGGTCCTCCATATGACATCACACCCCAGAAAAATATTTTTCAACATCGGAATTCTGATCGATTTTATGTAATAACTCAACTCAAATAAGGTAGAACTTTGCATAGGTACTTTGATGTGTATGCTAATGCAAATGCATATGTTACATGTGGTTAAGTTTATACTACCTACCCTTTAATGCTTCAGCTAGTTGTAAAGTAGTCTAGTTGTAAATCTCATGCAAACAAAGAAACAGGTTCAGGTTTATTTAACATAATTGCACATGTGCAAAACACACATAAAAGGTGATGTAACAGAGTGAAGGTTCTTCTTTCGATCCCTGATTCCTGTAACAAGTTCCAGTGCTGTATCTGCCTAGACATCTTCACTAACCCTTTCTCTATACCCGGTTGCCACAACTTCTGCCTAGCCTGTGTCAAAGGCTACTGGGACACCAGCGACCGCTTTGAGTGCCCCCTCTGTAAGGAGTGCTACCGCCGCCGACTCGAGTTATGCATCAACTGTGCTTTAAAGGACTTCACAGAGCACTGTAAGGGATCGCTGAAGGTGATAAATGGCATGTATTGTGTTTATACAGTCGAAGTTGGAAGTTTACATATACCTTGGCCAAGTACATTTAAACTCAATTTTCACAATTCCTGACATTTAATCATCATAAAAATGTCCTGTCTTAGGTCAGTTAGGATCACCACTTTATTTTAAGAATGTGAAATGCCAGAATAATAGTAGAGAGAATGATATATTTCAGCTTTTATTTCTTTCATCACATTCCAGGTGGGTCAGAAGTCTACATAGACTCAATTACAATTTGGAAGCATTGCCTTTAAATTGTTTAACTTGGATCAAATGTTTCGGGTAGCCTTCCACAAGCTTTCCACAATAAGTTGGGTGAATTTTGGCCCATTCCTCCTGACAAAGCTGATGTAACTGAGTCAGGTTTGTAGGCCTCCTTGCTCGCACACACATTTTCAGTTCTGCCCACTAATGTTCTATAGGATTGAGGTCAGGGCTTTGTGATGGCCACTCCAACACCTTGACATTAAGTAATTTTGCCACAACTTTGGAAGTACGTTTGGGGTCATTGTACATTTGGAAGACCCATTTGCAACCAAGCTTTAACTTCCTGACTGATGACTTGAGATGTTTCTTCAATATATTCACATAATTTTCCAACCTCATGATGCCATCTATTTTGTGAAGTGCACCAGTCCCTTCTGCAGTAAAGCACCCCCACAACATGATGCTGCCACCCCCATGCTTCCTGGTTGGGATGGTGTTATTCGGCTTACAAGCCTCCCCCTAACTACTTCAAACATAACGATGTTCATTATGGCCAAACAGTTCTATTTATGTTTCATCAGAGCAGAGGATATTTCTCCAAAAAGTATTTGTCCCCATGTGTAGTTGCAAACCCTTGTCTGGCTTTGTTTTGGTGGTTTTGGACTAGTGGCTTCTTCCTTGCTTAGCGGCCTTTCAGGTTATGTCAATATCGGATTCGTTTTACTGTGAATATAGATACTTTTGTACCGGTTTCCTCCAGCATCTTCACACGGTCCTTTGCTGTTGTTCTGGGATTGATTTGCACTTTTCGCACCAAAGTACGTTCATCTCTAGGAGACAGAATGTGTCTCCTTCCTGAGCAGTATGACGGCTGCGTGGTCCCATTGTGTTTATACTTGCGTAGTATTGTTTGTACAGATGAACATGGTACCTTCAGGTGTTTGGAAATTGCTCCCAAGGATGTACTTGTGGAGGCCTACAATTCTTTTGGCTGATTTCTTTTCATTTTCCCATGATGTCAAGCAAAGTACTACTTCCGGCGCCGACAGAGATGGCCGCCTCGCTTCGCGTTCCTAGGAAACTATGCAGTTTTTTGTTTTTTTACGTGTTATTTCTTACATTAGTACCCCAGGTCATCTTAGGTTTCATTACATACGGTCGAGAAGAACTACTGAATATAAGATCAGCGTCAACTCACCATCAGTACGACCAAGAATATGTTTTTCGCGACGCGGATCCTGTGTTCTGCCTTACAAACAGGTCAACGGAATGGATCGCATGCAGCGACCCCCCAAAAAAACGACTTCGTAAAAGAGGGAAACGTAGCGATTTTCTGGTCAGACTCAGGACACGGGCACATCGCGCACCATTACCTAGCATTCTTCTTGCCAATGTCCAGTCTCTTGACAACAAGGTTGATGAAATCCGAGCATGGGTAGCATTCCAGAGGGACATCAGAGACTGCAACGTCCTCTGCTTCACCGAAACATGGCTCACTGGGAAGACGCTATCCGGGGCGGTGCAGCCAATGGGTTTCTCCACACATCGCGCCGACAGAAACAAACATCTTTCTGGTAAGAAGAGTGGCGGGGGCGTATGCCTCATGACTAACGAGACATGGTGTGATGAAAGAAACATACAGGAACTCAAATCCTTCTGTTCACCTGATTTAGAATTCCTCACAATCAAATGTAGACCGCATTATCTACCAAGAGAATTCTCTTCGATTATAATCACAGCCGTATATATCCCCCCCAAGCAGACACATCGATGGCTCTGAACAAACTTTATTTAACTCTTTGCAAACTGGAAACCATTTATTCGGAGGCTGCATTCATTGTAGCTGGGGATTTTAACAAAGCTAATCTGAAAACAAGACTCCCTAAATTTTATCAGCATATCGATTGTGCAACCAGGGGTGGTAAAACCTTGAATCATTGTTACTCTAACTTCCGTGATGCATATGAGGCCCTGCCCCGCCCCCCTTTTGGAAAAGCTGACCACGACTCCATTTTGTTGCTCCCTGCCTACAGACAGAAACTTAAAAAAGAGGCTCCCACGCTGAGGTCTGTCCAACGTTGGTCCGACCAAGCTGACTCCACACTCCAAGACTGCTTCCATCACGTGGACTGGGACATGTTTCGTATTGCGTCAGATAAAAATATTGACGAATACGCTGATTCGGTGTGCGAGTTCATTAGAACGTGCGTTGAAGATGTCGTTCCCATATAGCAACGATAAAAACATTCCCTAACCAGAAACCGTGGATTGATGGCAGCATTCGTGTGAAACTGAAAGCGCGAACCACTGCTTTTAATCAGGGCAAGGTGTCTGGTAACATGACCGAATATAAACAATGCAGCTATTCCCTCCGCAAGGCTATTAAACAAGCTAAGCGTCAGTACAGAGACAAAGTAGAATCTCAATTCAACGGCTCAGACACAAGAGGCATGTGGCAGGGTCTACAGTCAATCACGGACTACAAGAAGAAACCCAGCCCAGTCACGGACCAGGATGTCTTGCTCCCAGGCAGACTAAATAACTTTTTGCCCGCTTTGAGGACAATACAGTGCCACTGACACGGCCTGCAACGAAAACATGCAGTCTCTCCTTCACTGCAGCCGAGGTGAGTAAGACATTTAAACGTGTTAGCCCTCGCAAGGCTGCAGGCCCAGACGGCATCCCCAGCCGTGCCCTCAGAGCATGCGCAGACCAGCTGGCTGGTGTGTTTACGGACATATTCAATCAATCCCTATACCAGTCTGCTGTTCCCACATGCTTCAAGAGGGCCACCATTGTTCCTGTTCCCAAGAAAGCTAAGGTAACTGAGCTAAACGACTACCGCCCCGTAGCACTCACTTCCGTCATCATGAAGTGCTTTGAGAGACTAGTCAAGGACCATATCACCTCCACCCTACCTGACACCCTAGACCCACTCCAATTTGCTTACTGCCCAAATAGGTCCACAGACGACGCAATCTCAGCCACACTGCACACTGCCCTAACCCACATGGACAAGAGGAATACCTACGTGAGAATGCTGTTCATCGACTACAGCTCGTCATTCAACACCATAGTACCCTCCAAGCTCGTCATCAAGCTCGAGACCCTGGGTCTCGACCCCGCCCTGTGCAACTGGGTACTGGACTTCCTGACGGGCCGCCCCCAGGTGGTGAGGGTAGGCAACAACATCTCCTCCCCGCTGATCCTCAACACGGGGGCCCCACAAGGGTGCATTCTGAGCCCTCTCCTGTACTCCCTGTTTACCCACAACTGCGTGGCCACGCACGCCTCCAACTCAATCATCAAGTTTGCGGACGACACAACAGTGGTAGGCTTGATTACCAACAACGACGAGACGGCCTACAGAGAGGAGGTGAGGGCCCTCGGAGTGTGGTGTCAGGAAAATAACTCACACTCAACGTCAACAAAACTAAGGAGATGATTGTGGACTTCAGGAAACAGCAGAGGGAACACCCCTATCCACATCGATGGAACAGTAGTGGAGAGGGTAGCAAGTGTTAAGTTCCTCGGCATACACATCACAGACAAACTGAATTGGTCCACTCACACTGACAGCGTCGTGAAGAAGGCGCAGCAGCGCCTCTTCAACCTCAGGAGGCTGAAGAAATTCGGCTTGTCACCAAAAGCACTCACAAACTTCTACAGATGCACAATCGAGAGCATCCTGGCGGGCTGTATCACCGCCTGGTACGGCAACTGCTCCGCCCTCAACCGTAAGGCTCTCCAGAGGTAGTGAGGTCTGCACAACGCATCACCGGGGGCAAACTACCTGCCCTCCAGGACACCTACACCACCCGATGTTACAGGAAGGCCATAAAGATCATCAAGGACATCAACCACCCGAACCACTGCCTGTTCACCCCGCTATCATCCAGAAGGCGAGGTCAGTACAGGTGCATCAAAGCTGGGACCGAGAGACTGAAAAACAGCTTCTATCTCAAGGCCATCAGACTGTTAAACAGCCACCACTAACATTGAGTGGCTGCTGCCAACACACTGTCATTGACACTGACCCAACTCCAGCCACTTTAATAATGGGAATTGATGGGAAATGATGTAAATATATCACTAGCCACTTTAAACAATGCTACCTTATATAATGTTACTTACCCTACATTATTCATCTCATAGTACTCTATATCATTGACTGCATCCTTATGTAATACATGTATCACTAGCCACGTTAACTATGCCACTTTGTTTACTTTGTCTACATACTCATCTCATATGTATATACTGTACTCGATACCATCTACTGTATGCTGCCCTGTACCATCACTCATTCATATATCCTTATGTACATATTCTTTATCCCCTTACACTGTGTATAAGACAGTAGTTTTGGAATTGTTAGTTAGATTACTTGTTGGTTATCACTGCATTGTCGGAACTAGAAGCACAAGCAGTTCGCTACACTCGCATTAACATCTGCTAACCATGTGTATGTGACAAATACATTTTGATTTGATTTGATTTGATTTGAAAGAGGCAGTGAGTTTGAAGGTAGGCCTACAGTTTCCAGGTTGTCTTCAGAGACTTATGAGAAAGACTGAAGGAGATTTGCTGAGGATGGTTCAGGACATACTGAGTAAGATGGATGAGATCAAACACTCAGTGGAGATCAGCAGAGTGAGTTCTCATGATAAGCATCCTGAATGTTATGGAGTACCCAAGGGCTCAACTCTGGGTCCATTAAAGTTGTATTAATTCAATCTGGTTTGATAAATAATATTTATTAAATATACAGTACCGTAAGCTCAGTAGAGTGAGTTCTTATGATAAGCATCCTGACTGTTATTGTTTTCATCTATGTGGGGTACCCCAGGGCTCAACTCTGAGTCCTCTGCAGTTGTATTAATTTAATGTGGTTTGATGAATATGCAGGACTTCAGCAAGAACACTTGTTCAAAACCCTTGTCTTTAATATTGCATTATTTTCTATTTTCTTTTGTCTTGTGCTGAAAAAGAGATAAGCCAGGCTTGAGAGAAGCCAGGCTGAGCTCATCAAGGTGATTGAGGAGAAGCAGAAAGCAGCAGAGAGGTGGGCTGTGGGGCTAATCAAAGAGCTGGATCAGGAAATCACTGAGGTAAAAAACAAAAGCACAGCTGGAGCAGCTCTCACACTGAGGACCAACAACACTTCATACAGGTCAGTGTCTCTTTTATCTCAATACTGATACATTGATATAACATGTTATGTAAACTGACTTTGCTTTTCTAAATTTCCCTAGATCGGATAAATACAATTATGTTAATAAATTGAATTGAAATGAACTGAACTTAAATGGATCGTTCCCCAAAATTACAAAATGACATACTGGTTTTCTTAGACAAGGTATGACAGTAATCCATGCTTTGGTTAAGTTTACTTGGCACTGTTTCCATGGTTTACGCCTGTGCCGGGCCATCCATCCCTGTGCCAGGCCACCTGGTTTACGCCTGTGCCGGGCCACCTGAGAGACAAGCCCAAGAAGGTGGGGGTGTTTCTGGATTATGAGGAGGGATTGATCTCCTTTTATAATGTGGAAAATAAGGCCCATATTTATAGTTATAGTTGGTGTGTCTTCACCGAGACCCTGTATCAGTACTTTAGCCCGTCTCCATGGAGGAGGAAAGAACACAACCCTGTTTGGTGGAAAGGGCTTATACAGTTGTTAGGTCTATAGACCCACCCGTGGTCCTGTCTATAGCTGTGAGGAGCCGTCAATCATCCGTTCGATCACATCACGTTGTTCTGAGACTGTTGTCTGACTGGAGATCGTCTCTAAATTCTGGCCAGAAATAGAAATAACTAACTCTACTGATGGACGGATAAAAAGTAACGTGTAAGCACGTAAGGTCAAATGACTGATATAGATATTCTTATTCTACTGTGAGAAGTCTATATTCAATTCTAACATTTTTCTAAATCTAAGTGTCTAAATGCGCAACAAGTGTAAGCAAAAATCACCTTTTATCAGTAGCTCAATGGCATTAAAGGGAGTGGGAAAGGATAGAGAATGGAAAGAGGATCTGAGATGATGGAGAGAAGAGGGAGGAGTGTGGAACAGGTAGGTGTTTGTGGGGGAGAGAAAACAGACGATTTATGATGGTTGTGATATGATGAAACGTCTGTTTGAACACAGGGGTTCCCTGACAGAGAGAGAGAGGGGAGGAGAGAGGGTGGGATGAGATCGAGGAAGGAGAGAAAGGGAAGAGAGGGGGGAGAGGTGTGAGAGTGGGTGAGTGAGTGTGTGAGAGAGAGGTGGGGAGGGGGAGAGAAAGTGTGAGTGAGAGAAAAGGAAAGGGAGAGAGAGAGGGAGAGGGAGTCGGTGAAAAGAGAGAGAAAAGAGACAGAGAAAGGGGAATCTGCCTCTTGGGACAGAGTAACTTCCACGTCGATACAGGAAATATACTCATCGTAAAAGGTAAGATTTAATATTTAGGGTTTTTTCACTGTTGTAATTATTTATTATTATTTGTCCTGCTATACACAAAAAAAACACATTTTCCATGGTAATGTGAGATGTTTTTTTGAAAATGGTTCAATATTGTTGTCATGACATTATTTCTGTCACTTTACTACTCTTTCGTTTATGTTTTCTGTAATAATCTTTGTCAATAAAGAGAACATTTTCCACATGGGGCAAATATAGACAGACGTCTTATGTAAAACTGCTCATTTTGAACTGTGTGTCCTTCACCATCCAATGAGCTTGAAGGAATTTAGACTATGGGGAACAATGGGGAAATGTACAGTTCCTATGTGCATTTTTGTATATGTATAAATATATTGAATTGCAAATACATGGGCGATTACGCATGCGTGCGTCTATGTGTGTGTGTGTGCATGCATGTGTGTGTGTAAAGGAATGTGAGGAGAGTGTGTCCTACAGATGGTAGCTCAGAAGTGATGATGCAGGCCTCTCCTCCTCCCTCCCCTCCCCCTCTCCTGCCCTCCTCCTGTGTCCAGCTGGCTTCTATAGCCTCAGCCCCCTCCCTCAGCCTCCCTCTTTAAGCCAATCCATTAAACTATCCCTTATTCTACCTCCTCCTCCTTTCCTTCTCATCCCTCAATTCCTTCTCCATCTACACCACCCAAAAATCGTTTACATTTGAGCACTACATTCACTTTAGGCCTGCTTCAAGAGTTTGTCTGTATATTTTAATGCTGGAAACTATGATTCTAAGACTTTAGACTGTCTTCCTCAGTGAATCAATTTCTGTTCTGAATCTTTATCTTTGGCAGAGTCAAGGTCCAACTCCACTGAGACTTGTATTACAAATCTTCTAAAACAGGTCGGTATAACCTGGACAAACTTGGCCGTACCTGCAGGAGGTTTGGGTCGTGGCCCAAAGGTGGGTTTCAAAGTGATCGGGCATACACCATCCACCATTCAGATTCAGTGGGTTTGGATCAATTGACCATCTGGGATTCAACCTTTCAGAGCCAACTGAAGATTCCCGGAAGGATTTAAACTGTGGTCTAGCTGATTACCGTGTGGTTTAGACAAGACTGAAGAGACAGACATTGGTTTACTGAAATTTGTCTAGTATTCACAAAAGATTGTTTCTTTCTTCTGAAACTGTGTGGGAAACTGACATTTCCAACTGTGTAAAAAAAAAAAACAACATCCAAAGAACACCCAAGACCTTACAACCATTTGAGACAATATGCACCGCCTTCCTCTTCCTTGTTCATCTTTGCCCCACCTCATAATAACACTTAACTACGCCCTTTTCCTTGGACTTGTTTTAATCCTCCAATGGGGTCCCCTGGGGGCCAGAGCTCAGAATGACACTGAGCCAATCGTGTTGGAGGGGAAGTGTCTGGTGGTTTGTGACTCCACCCCCTCGTCGGAACCGTCGGGTAACGCGTTGGGGATGTCGGTGCGGTCAGGGGCCGGTCGAGTGGCGTTCTCTGCTGTCCGGAACACTAACCACGAACCCTCTGAGATGAGCAACCGTACCATGACCATCTACTTTGACCAGGTTAGTGAGACCATACCATGACCATCCAATAGACTGAATAACTGTGATCAACTTTTACATGATAAAAAAGTCAACTTTTGTCAACTTTTATCAACTTGTTTCTCTCCCTCTCCGTCTCTCCCCCTCTCTTTCTCCCTCTCGGACCTCCACCTCTATCCCTCTCTCTCTCCCCCCACCTCTCTCTCTCCGTCTCTTTCTCAGATCCTGGTGAATGTGGGCAGCCATTTTGACCCAGCACGCAGCATCTTTGTGGCTCCCAGAAAAGGAGTCTTCAGTTTCTGCTTCCATGTGGTCAAAGTATACAATCGACAGACAATACAGGTAGGGGTTACACACGAAAACACAAATAATATATTCGCAAATTGATGTATATTTTCTCTCTCTCCCTTCCAGTGGAGGCTCATCAGAGGAGGAAGGGGAGTACTTTCATAAAAATAAAAATAAAAATAGTATAACATTCAAAAGATAGATAATAATAATAAATATATTCACGTCACCAAATTATTGATTAAAACACACTGTTTTATAATGAAGGTCTACTGTAGCCTCAACAGCACTCTCTGGGGAAGCACCATGGTGTAGCCAGAGGACAGCTATTTTCTGTCCTCCTCTGGGTACATTAACTTCAATACAAAACCTAGGAGGCTCATGGTTTTCAGTTTTTACCCCCTTTCTTAGACATACACAGTAATTATGATGGTTGAGAGCTCTTGTAGCATAAACTGACATTGTCCACTCAATCAAAGGGTCAGAGAATTAATCTAGTACTGAAAGCATAAGCTACAGCTAGCTAGTGATGCAGTGCATAAAATGTGGTAAGTAGTTGACTCAAAGAGAGAGAAAGACAATAGTTGAACAGTTTTGAACAAATTAATGAAAAATTAAGGAGAAGCAGCACGTTCACTTACTTAGCTAGCTAATACAGCTAGTTAATTTAGCCTACTCAAACACCTGGCTCAAAGATAGAGGAATGCTATTTATGTTAGGGAGCTGGCTAAGGCTATCCAACACTGGAACTTTTCCAAGTCAAGGTAAGCTTTCGGTTTTGTTCATCTATTGCCACAGATTTGTTGGGTTTACCTGCACGTTAGTTCTAGTAGCTATGTTGACTATGATGTTAGCTAATATGGTGACATTGACAACGATGTAGGCTGTGTGCAGCAGTTAGCGGTTATGCTATGAAAGTTATTTTTGCCTGGCCACAGACAGCTGTTGTGTGGTGCACAGAAGTCCACTAGCGAAGGGAAAAGATGAGAGGAGGAGAGTGCATAGATGCAAGAAATAATTATACAATGAGCAAAGTGATGATGCTGTTTGTATGTGGGTGCTATAAAAGTGATCGGTGTGTGCGGGTGATCAGGGGTGTATTCATTCTGCCGATTATGTTTTTAAAAGAAAATTCTAAAATGGAAGCAAATGGAGCAAAACAGGGATAAACCTACCTGAAACTATTGTTTGCAATTGTTTGGAATAATGATTACACCCTATATCCGCTGGATGCAATGTGCAATGCTGTATTGAATGTGTCATTATTCTAAAACATGCATTGTGTTTGCAACTAGGCACTAAAGCAATACTACAAAAAGATTTGTATGTTTGGGGCAAATCCAATACAACACATTACTGAGTACCACTCAACATAGTTTCAAGCATGGTGGTGGCTGCATCTTGCTATAGGTATGCTTGTTATCGTTAAGGACTGGGGAGTTTTTCAGGATAAGAAACAGAATGGAGTTAAGCACAGGCAAAATCCTAGACGAAAACCTGGTTCAGTCTGTATTTCACCAGACACTGGGAGATGAAATCACCTTTCAGTGGTGCAATAATCCAAGATGACAGTAAATGTTCCTTAGTGGCCGAGTTACAGTTTTGACTGAAATCGATTTGAAAAACTATGAAAAGACCTGAAAATGGTTGTACGGCATTGATCAACATCCAAATGTTGCACAATCATGGTGTGTAAAGCTCGTAGAGACTTACCCAGAGAGACTCACAGCTGTAATCGCTGCCGAAGGTGATTCCACAGAGTATTGACTCAGGGGTGCGAATTATTTATGAATTTAATTTTCTATAAATTTGCAAACACTTCTAAAAACAAGTTTTCATTTTCAATATGGGTAGATGGGTGAGAAATAAAAATCAATTGAATCCATTTTAAATTCAGGCTGTAACACAACAAAATGTGGAATTAGTCCAGATGTATGAATACTTTCTGAAGGCACTGTGTGTTCGTAGGCTACGTTGTAGCAACCTCGTGATGGCTATGGGAAAAAATGTAAGTATCATGTAGTAGCCTAAACCTACCAATGTTACATTGAGCTGGGTGAATGGAATATGAATGACTGTCATCCAATATGCTGTAATACAAAAAGGGCCATGCTCATAAAAAATTTAAAAATCATCATCCCTAAACTTAAACGACACCGACTGCCACTTCTTCCTTCCTATCTCTCTCTCTCTCTCTCTCTCTCTCTCTCTCTCTCTCTCACTCCCTTACAGACAAAGCGATTTGCTTTCACCGGTGACCAGGACATAAAGCCTTGTTCACACTGCAGGCCTTAATGCTCAAATCAGTTATGGTTTTCAAATCTGTTTTGAAATACTGACTGTCCAAACAGCAAGTTACAAGTGACCAAATTGGAGTTGTGTGTGTTCAGACAGCAGTAATATGCTGACATGGCTATGCTAGTAAAAAGGAGTGTGTGTGCAGTGTTTTAGGCTGATTGCTGATGGTGCTCGTGCTTCCTATAACTCAAAAGTTATTTTGATTGTATTTTTTATTTAACCTTTATTTAACTAGGCAAGTTAGTTAAGAACAAATTCTTATTTACAATGACAGCCTACTTTTAAACCCCACCAGCCAAACCCTCCCAAACCCGGGCGATGCTGGGCCAATTGTGCGCCGCCCTATGGGACTCCCGATCACAGCCGGTTATGATACAGCCCAGGATCAAACCCGGGTCTGTAGTGACGCCTCTAGCACTGAAATGCGTTGCCTTAGACTGCTGTGCCACTCGGGAGGCCAATGTAGCAAGCTAAGGTGACAACAATGCCTGCCATGGAAGTTTCCCAGTTGCTTTGAATGTTCAAAATCATAGTGTAAGAGCACTTTTAAAGCCTCACTGGATAAGATGATTCATCTTTCAAAACAAGTACTTTTTGGCAAGCCACAGCAGTCAACTAGTTAGCTAGGTAGCTGTTTAGCTTTCTAGCACATTCACTAATTTGTTTGTAAATAATTAACAAGCTAGTTAGCTACGACATGTTCTTGTCAAACTGTCAACAGAGTAGCTAGCAAGCAAGAAAATATGCCAAATAAGAGTTTAAAAAAACACTTGAGGGCAAATAAATCAGATTTGTCACATGGCCAGGAATCAGATTTGTATCGGACACCTACGAAGGTGGTTTGAAATGTGGCTTTAAATATCTGATTCCATGTGCGTTTTGGCTCTTCAGACCGCAGGAAAAGGATTCAAATGTAAAATAATAGGATATGAGTCACTTCAAACTGCCAATGTGAACAACGCTTTACTCTCTCTCTCCCCCTCCCTCCCACCCCCTATGCCTCTATCCCTCTCTCTCAGGTGAGTCTGGTATTGAACGGACACCCGGTGATTTCAGCATTCGCTGGGGACCAGGACGTGACCAGGGAAGCAGCCACCAATGCTGGGTTGGTTACCATGGAGAGAGGAGACAAGGCTTATCTCAAACTGGAGAGAGGGAACCTGATGGGGGGATGGAAATACTCCACCTTCTCTGGGTTTCTGGTGTTTCCTTTGTAGAGAGGGAAAGATTGGAGGGTGAGAAAAATAGAGAGGGTCAGGGGAACGGCAAAGCAAGATGACACAGGGTAGACATCAAGTAAGGACACAGCTAGGGTTAGGAGGACGAGTGTGTATGTATGAGAGCTACAATGAGTTTACAACTCGCTTTGTATCTGAAAATCCTGAATGCTACGATTTTTGAATGCACTTTTAAATACACTGCTCCATTATTTAAATGATACTGTAGTGTGTACAGTTTATGCTTGAGTATTCATGTAATATGTGTTGGCTTTTGTTGTCTGCATGCAAATAATTGTACGTGCTAATAAAAAGGTTTGGTCATACAGTAAATACGGGATTTTCTTCAAGGTGACTATCACTAGCTGAAACAATTGCTCCTCCTTTTCTCCATTAGGAAGAAAATCTGACCCTGAATCAGTGATTAGGGGAAACTTTCATTTTCTCCCAGCGGTGCATCTGTTAGTCCTGTAAATAGCGCAGCCACCTTCAACGCCCCGAGAGGAGGATTCTGGGTAAGGGCTCATGCGGCTCGTCCTGGTGGATCCGGTGACAGATGGGAGTTTTGGCGAGGACTGTGTGTGTGTGTGTGTGTGTTGCCAGGAACCTGTGGGGTTCACACCGTACACTGTCACAACCAATTTGTTTCACTGCTCGAATACACAGCGGAGGAATGTTATAAGCACATAGGAGTGCTTTGTTCATTCTTCATAGACGTGTGTGTGTGTTACCACATAGGAGGGTGTAGCAGAGGCATGTGTTAGCACATATAGGAGTGAGTGATTATGGAATTGTGTTACTATCAAGCTTAATATATACAGATACACTTCCCTATGTTACTGTTGGTACTATATGTACAGTGGGGAGAACAAGTATTTGATACATTGCCGATTTGTGAAAATCACATTGTATGATTTTGAAGTAATTAATTTGCATTTTATTGCATGGCATAAGTATTTGATACATCAGAAAAGCAGAACTTAATATTTGGTACAGAAACCTTTGTTTGCAATTACAGAAATCATATGTTTCCTGTAGTTCTTGACCAGGTTTGCACACACTGCAGCAGGGATTTTGTCCCACTCCTCCATACAGACCTTCTCCAGATCCTTCAGCTTTCGGGGTTTTTGCTGGACAATATGGACTTTCAGCTCCCTCCAAAGATTTTCTATTGGGTTCAGGTCTGGAGACTGGCTAGGCCACTCCAGGACCTTGAGATGCTTCTTACGGAGCCACTCCTTAGTTGCCCTGGCTGTGTGTTTCGGGTCATTGTCATGCTGGAAGACCCAGCCGCGACCCATCTTCAATGCTCTTACTGAGGGAAGGAGGTTGTTGGCCAAGCTCTCGCGATATATGGCCACATCCATCCTCCCCTCAATACGGTGCAGTCGTTCTGTCTCCTTTGCAGAAAAGCATCCCCAAAGAATGATGTTTCCACCCCCCATGCTTCAGGGTTGGGATGGTGTTCTTGGGGTTGTACTCATCCTTCTTCTTCCTCCAAACACGGCGAGTGGAGTTTAGACCAAAAAGCTCTATTTTTGTCACATCAGACCACATGACCTTCTCCCATTCCTCCCCTGGATCATCCAGATGGTCATTGGCAAACATCAGATGGGCCTGGACATGCGCTGGCTTGAGCAGGGGTACCTTGCGTGCACTGCAGGATTTTAATCCATGACGGCGTAGTGTGTTACTAATGGTTTTCTTTGAGACTGTGGTCCCAGCTCTCTTCAGGTGTCTTTTATACAGGTAACGAGTTCAAACAGGTGCAGTTAATACAGGTAATGAGTGGAGAACAGGAGGGCTTCTTAAAGAAAAACTAACAGATCTGTGAGAGGCGGAATTCTTACTGGTTGGTAGGTGATCAAATACTTGTGTCATGCAATAAAATGCAAATGAATTACTTTGTAACGCTTCAGGTGTCGTAGGTGTGTGGAGTCAAACGCAGGAGACAGTGAGTGCAAAGCTGTGCGTCTTTAATAGCACCAACGCACCACAGGGTGCTCACAATAGTAACGGCCCCAAACACAGGGAATGAGAATGTACAACGGAAAAGTAACGACCAGGCACTAAACACGTACCTCTACAACAGAGCCGAAGGTTACACTGAAATAATCCCGCACAACAACCAGGCGGGCCGGCTGTCTAATAAAGACAAACTAATTAACTAATTACACATGAACAGGTGCTACCACTAAACATACAAGGAGGGAGAGGAAAAACAATCAGTGGCAGCTAATAGGCCGGTGATGACGACCGCCGAGCGCCACCCGCCCGGGAAGGGGAAACACCTCGGTCGGACTCGTGACAGTACCCCCTCCTGACGCGCGGCTCCCGCAGCGCGCCGACACCGGCCTCGAGGTCGCCCCGGAGGACGAGGTGCAGGGCGATCCGGATGGAGGCGATGGAAATCCCTCAACATGGATGGATCCAAGATGTCCCTCACCGGTACCCAGCACCTCTCCTCCGGACCGTACCCTCCCAGTCCACGAGGTACTGCAGGCCCTCACCCGGCGTCTTGAGTCCAGAATGGCCCGGATCGTACGCCGGGGTCCCCTCGATGTCCAGAGGGGGGAGGGACCTCCGGTACCTCACTGTCCTGCAGGGGACCAGCTACCACCGGCCTGAGGAGAGACACATGAAACGAGGGGTTAATACGATAATAGGAAGGGAGTTGTAATCGATAACACACCTCGTTTATTCTCCACTTTAAAGGGCCCTACACACTGCGGACCCAGCTTCCGGCAGGGCAAGCGGAGAGGTAGGTTTCGGGTCGAGAGCCAGACCCTGTCCCCCGGTACAAACACGGGGGCCTCACTGCGGTGGCGGTCAGCACTCCTCTTCTGCCGTCCACTCGCTTGTCGTAGAGATTCCTGGACGGCCCTCCAGGTCTCCTTGGAGCGCTGTACCCATTCCTCCACCGCAGGAGCCTCGGTCTGGCTCCGATGCCATGGTGCCAGGACCGGCTGGTATCCCAACACACACTGAAAAGGGGACACGTTAGTAGAGGAGTGGCGTAGTGAGTTCTGAGCCATTTCAGCCCAGGGAATGTATCGTGCCCACTCCCCTGGCCGATCCTGGCAATACGACCGCAGAAACCTACCCACCTCCTGGTTCATTCTCTCCACCTGCCCATTACTCTCGGGTGATAACCGGAGGTCAGGCTGACAGAGACCCCCAAGCGTTCCATGAACGCTCTCCATACCCGAGACGTGAATTGGGGGCCCCGATCAGAAACGATGTCCTCCGGCACCCCGTAGTGCCGAAAGACATGGGTAAATAATGCCTCCGCAGTCTGCAGGGCTGTAGGGATACCGGGCAACGGGAGGAGACGGCAGGACTTAGAAAACCGATCCACAATCACTAGAACCGCGGTGTTCCCTGAGACGGCAGAAGATCGGTCAGGAAATCTATGGACAGATGTGACCATGGCCGCTGTGGAACGGGGAGGGGTTGTAGCTTCCCTCTAGGAAGGTGCCTAGGAGCCTTACTCTGAGCGCACACTGAGCAAGAGGAGACATAACCCTTAACGTCCTTAACCAACGTAGGCCACCAATACCTCCCCTGAAGGCTCCCCACTGTCCTCGTCACCCCAGGGTGACCCGAGGAGGGTAGGACGTGAGCCCACCGAATCAGCTTGCCCCGAACATCAAGCGGCACGTACCTTCGCCCCGCTGGACACTGAGGAGGCGCGGGTTCAGCCCGTAACGCCCGCTCGATGTCCGAGTCCACCTCCCATACCACTGGGGCTACCAGCTTAGAGGCGGGAAGGATGGGAGTAGGTTCGTTGGACCCATCCTCGGTGTCGTAAAGGCGGGACAGTGCGTCAGCCCTCACGTTCTGGGAGCCCGGTCTATAAGACAAAGTAAACCGGAACCGGGTGAAGAATATGGCCCACCTTGCCTGACGTGGGTTAAGTCTCCTTGCAGCCCGAATATACTCCAGATTCTGGTGGTCGGTCCAGATGAGCAAAGGGTGCTTAGCCCCCTCAAGCCAGTGTCTCCACACCTTCAGAGCTCTCACCACCGCTAGCAACTCCCGGTCCCCCACATCATAGTTACGCTCCGCTGGGCTGAGCTTCCTTGAGAAGAAAGCGCAGGGGCGGAGTTTTGGTGGCGTATCCGAGCGCTGTGATAGCACGGCACCCACCCCAGCCTCGGACGCGTCCACCTCCACTATGAATGCTAGAGAGGGATCCGGATGCGCCAACACGGGCGCATCAGTGAACAGCGCCTTCAACTTGTTGAATGCTCTGTCCGCCTGTGCTGACCACTGCAATCGCACCGGGCCCCCTCAGCAGTGAGGTAATGGGAGCCGCTATCTGGCCAAAACCCGGATAAACCTCCGGTAGTAGTTGGCAAAACCCAAAAACCGCTGCACTTCCTTTACCGTGGTTGGAGTCGGCCAATTACGCACGGCCCTAATGCGGTCACCCTCCATCACCACCCCGAGGTGGAAATGCGATATCCCAGAAAAGAGACGGCTCGTTTAGAGAACACGCATTTCTCAGCCTTGACGTATAGGTCATGCTCCAGCAGTCTACCAAGCACTTTGCGCACCAGAGACACATGCGCGGTGTGAGTGGCCGAGTAGATCAGAATGTCATCGATATAAACAACCACTCCCTGCCCGCACAGGTCCCTGAGAATCTCGTCCACAAAGGATTGGAAAACGGCTGGAGCATTCTTTAACCCATACGGCATGACGAGGTACTCATAGTGGCCGGATGTAGTACTAAATGCGGTTTTCCACTCGTCTCCCTTCCGAATACGCACCAGACTATACGCGCTCCTGAGATCCAGTTTTGTGAAGAACTGCGCTCCGTGGAACGATTCCACCGCCGTAGCGATGAGAGGTAGAGGGTAACTATACCCCACTGTGATGGCGTTTAGACCTCTATAATCGATACACGGACGCAAACCTCCCTCCTTTTTCCTCACAAAAAAGAAACTCGAGGAGACGGGTGAAATGGAGGGCCGAATGTACCCCTGTCCCAGCGACTCCGTGACATATGTCTCCATTGCCAACGTCTCCTCCTGGGACAGCGGGTACACGTGACTCTTGGGAAGCGCAGCGTCTACCTGGAGATCTATCGTACAATCCCTTCCCGGTCGATAAGGTGGTAATTTAGTCGCTTTCACTTTACTGAAAGCGATTGCCAAATCGGCATACTCGGGGGGAATGCACACCGTGGAACCCTGGTCTGGACTCTCCACCGACGTGGCACCGATGGAAACTCCCAAACACCTTCCAGAACACTCCTCTGACCACCCCTGGAGAACCCCTGTCTCCACGAAATTTTAGGATTGTGCCGGGCCAGCCAGGGAGTCCCCAGCACCACTGGAAACGCAGGCGAATCAATAATAAAAACTGATACGCTCCCTATGATTCCCCTGCGTCACCATGTCCAGTGGGACCGTGGTCTCCCGACCATCCCTGACCCTAATGGCCGGCTATCTAGGGAGTGCACGGGGAAAGGAGAATCTATCGGCACCAGCGGAACCCCTAACTTAAGGGCGAGTCCGCGATCCATAAAGTTCCCAGCTGCGCCTGAATCGACTAGCGCCCTATGCTGGGAAGAGGGAAAAAAGTGAAGGAAAGAGATTAAGACAAACATATGGCCAACAAGGGATTCTGGGTGAGTCTGATGCTGACTCACCTGGGGTGACCGAGAAGCGTTCCACCTGCCATCTCTACTCCCAGACGGACCCCAGCACCGATCAGACGTGTGTCCTCTCCGACCACAGTTGGTGCAGGGAAGGCCTCCTCCTCCGGTACCCCTCGGCGCAGCCCCTCCCAACTCCATCGGAATGGGAGCGGAGGGGCTGGGTGGTGGAACGCACAGGACCCTCTCTGAACGCCCGCGGGCAGCCAGCAGATTGTCCAGTCGAATGGACATGTCAATCAGCTGATCCAGTGACAGAGTGGTGTCCCGACACGCTAACTCCCGGCGGACGTCCTCTCGGAGACTACACCTGTAGTGGTCCATAAGGGCCCTGTCGTTCCACCCAGATCCGGCTGCCAAGGTCCGGAACTCCAGCGCGTAATCCTGGGCGCTCCTCCTCTCCTGCCTGAGATGAAAAAGTCGTTCTCCCACCGCTCGGCCGTCTAGAGGGTGATCAAACACGGCACGGAAGCGGCAGGAAAACTCTGGGTAGTGCTCCGCGCTGAGTCTGGGCCATTCCAGACTGCGTTCGCCCACTCCAGAGCACGACCCGTGAGGCAGGAGATGAGGACACTCACCCTCTCCGCTCCTGAGGGAGTGGGTCTAACGGTGGCCAGGTATAGCTCCAGCTGAAGCAGAAACCCCTGGCAACCCACCGCCGCTCCATCATAAGCCCTCGGTAGCGTCAGACGGAGGGTGCTGGAGTCGAGTGATGGGGAGTCCGGAGCCGGGGGTGCCGAAGGTGGAGAGAGGAGACCACTCCTCTCCCATCGGTCCATTCTCTCCCTCACTTGATCCATCGCGGATCCGATCCGATGGAGAACGGTGGTGTGGTGGAGAACCCGTTCCTCCATCGATGGGAGAGGGTTGGCTGCTGCTCCTGCTGACTCCATTCAATTTGATTTAGGTGCGGGATTCTGTAACGCTTCAGGTGTCGTAGGTGTGTGGAGTCAAACGCAGGAGACAGTGAGTGCAAAGCTGTGCGTCTTTAATAGCACCAACGCACCACAGGGTGCTCACAATAGTAACGGCCCCAAACACAGGGAATGAGAATGTACAACGGAAAAGTAACGACCAGGCACTAAACACGTACCTCTACAACAGAGCCGAAGGTTACACTGAAATAATCCCGCACAACAACCAGGCGGGCCGGCTGTCTAATAAAGACAAACTAATTAACTAATTACACATGAACAGGTGCTACCACTAAACATACAAGGAGGGAGAGGAAAAACAATCAGTGGCAGCTAATAGGCCGGTGATGACGACCGCCGAGCGCCACCCGCCCGGGAAGGGGAAACACCCTCGGTCGGACTCGTGACATACTTAAAAATCATACAATGTGATTTTCTGGATTTACCTATGATAAGAATTACAGACCTCTACGTGCTTTGTAAGTTGGAAAACCTGCAAAATCGGCAGTGTATCAAATACTTGTTCTCCCAACTGTATGTATTTGGACAGTGATGCTAGAATGTTCAATTTGTCTCTATACTCCAGCATTTTGGATTTGATATCAAATGTTTCATATGAGGTGACAAAATGTACAAATGTCACCTTTTATTTGGTGGGTATTTTCATCCATATCTGATTTACTGTTCAATTGTTTTGACATAATAATACATTTTATTTGTATAGCACATTTCATTACAGAGTGATGTTAAAGCTCTACTTTATTTTATATACAGTACAATAAAAACAACATTAATTTGGAATCAAGGCAGGTAAAATAGCAATAGTGGGCTAGGTGCTAAATACATTTTTAGATAGGGAGTAAGACTATAAAAAAGGCTGTCTGTATAAGTAGGTTTTAAGGCCCGTTTCAAAAGTTCCGAGAGCAATCCATAGGCGAGGGACAAGGGAGCAGAAGGCTCTTCCCCCATAGTTCAGAGACGTGTCTTCAGGACATCTAGCGCATTACCATAGTCAATCCGAGAGAAGATGAAGGCGGGGGCTGAGTTTCTTAGTTTTTAAGATGGAAATTATGTTTTACATATTTGTTTTAGGTGGGTATCGAAGGACAGAGAAGGGTCAAACTTGACTCCTAGGTCAGAGATGACAGAGGACAGGTAGCTGGCCTGGCCGTTGATTGTAGGGCAGATGTTTCCACCACTGGTGACCTGCTTAGATGTCCCAATAAGTGTAGCCTCAGTCTTGCTACACTGATGTCCTCTGGGAAGCTGCTGAGTTTTTCTAGGGCAGAGATGTTGTCCGGTTTGGTGTTAATGTAGACCTGGGTATCGTCAGCATAGTAGTGGAAGTTGATGTTATAATCTCTGAGGATTTGGCCGAGGGGGAGCGTGTTCATAAAAAACAGGATATGCCCCAGCACTAACCCCTGTGGTATGCCGCATGGGACTGCAGACTCCTCTAATCTGAACTCCCCATTAGTTATGTATTGCTTCCTTTTAGAGAGGTAGGTGGAGAATCATTTCAGAGCTGTTCCAAAGACAGAAGTGTGCTCTGAGACGACCACAGGAGGATGATGTGGTCTACGGTGTCAAAAGCAGAACTGAGATCTAAGAGGAGGGCGAGGATGCTGGGAGATCCAGAATCAGCAGCCAGACTGGAAAACCTGGAACAACTGATTAAATGCCAGATGCAATTGAAGCTATTTTGCGACCACTTTCTCCAGTACATTTGATAGGAAGGGGAGGATGGAGATGGGCCTGTTAGTTGGATAGGATGTCCTGGTCAAGGTTGGGTTTCTTCAGTAAGAGGGTGACTGCAGCTGTTTTGAAGATCAATGGTACCTCTCTTGTCAGCAGGGACTTGCTGATCAGGGTGGTGACGAACATAAGCATGCTAGATGAGCAGGTTTGGAGTAGGGATGTGGTAAGTGGTGGCCTTCATTTTAGAGATTATTGACTGCTCAGCGGCAGATGTGACTTCTGTAAAGCTGCTTAAGGGAGGCGCAGTCTAGGTTTGAGGCTCAGGAGGTGGGGTGCAGGCAGTCTTAGAGGATGATGTTTGTCCTGATAGTGTCAATTTATGTCGTGAAGATATCTGAGACGCTATTGCACTGCAGGAGAGCATGAGTTTGCAGGGTTGAAAAGGTGGTCGATGGTAGAGAACAGGGTTCTGGGGTTAACTTTGTTATTGTCAATTGTGGCAGAGTAGAAGGCTGATCGTGCTGCTTTTAAGGCACGTGTGCTGGTGGTTTTATAGGCCAGTACGAGGCCGTCCTTTCTCCAATGTCTCTCAAGCTTACAGCCATGAGTCGTCCTTCTGCGCAGTTCATCAGTGAACCAAGGAGACGAGCGTTGGAATGTTACTTCACATGTTTTTCCAGGGGCAATGATGTTTAGGGTATTACTCCGAGTGCTGTTATACAGATTGACCATGTCATCGAGGGCCAGCTTACAGACGCAAATGTGGGCTTGATGTGTTCTAGAAAGAAGGACGGGTTAAATTTACTCAGGTTGAGGAATTGAATGGTCTTCTTTGGGCAGTAGAGAGGAGTTGGAGCAGTGCCCAGACAGCGTCACAGTCTTGTGGTCAGGCTGCACGCATTTTCAATGTATTTGTATCCAGGTGGAGCTGCTTCATGAAGATGGTAAAAGTCACCCTCTCTATGCCATGTTTCAGTGAGGCATATCATGTCAAAGTCACTGTCAGAGATAAACTCATACAGAAGAAGAGACTTGTTCGTTAAGGATTGTAGATTCTAGAGTGCAAAATGTGTGGAGGCACTGGTCGAAAATGAAATGAAAACAATTTATGAAGCTATTTATATATCTAGTCTCCCCATCTGAAGATGCCATACAGTCAGGTCCATAATTATTGACACTCTTGATAAAAATGAGAGAAAATACTGTCTAAAATAAATAATAACTTATATCGCATGCTCATTTTTATTTTAAATTATAGTATGTTATAGTAATACAATTGCTCAGAACAAAAAAATGTGTTTAACAAGTCATTTTTAAAAATCTAAAAAATATGTCAAAATGATTGCCACCCCTGTTTTCAGTACTCCAGCACCCTACCCTTGCAAGAATAACGACACTGAGCTGTTTTCTAAAATGTTTTATGAGATTGGAGAACACGTTGGGAGGGATCTTAGACCATTTCCCCATATGGAATTTTTAAAGATAATTGATATTCTTCATCTGCGCTTATCGACTGCCCTCTTCAGTTCAAACCACAGGTCTTCAATGGGGTTCAAGTTCAAAGGCTGATCTGGCTATTGTAAAATGTTGATTTTGTGGTCATTGCAAAATGTTGACTTTTGTTATAAGCTGTCATAAGTAGTTTTAAATTGTTATTCACCGACAGTGGCCTGCCCAGCTGATAATGGCCCAATGAAACTACATCTAAACTACATTGAGACTAATTTCACGCATATACTAATAGATGTAGCCTAAAGTTAAGATTAAATTAACAATAGTCTGATGGGTGACATTATGATAAATTGTTAAACAGCGTATGAAGAGACTGATGAACAGTGCAGTGTATAATTGACCCAGAGAGAATGGAGCACATGTTTTTCATTTTTTTTTACAAATTATAACTTTTTTTGCAGAATAACCGCAGTTCCACGGGTTCCACATGTGAGCTCCCGCGACACTCAGCTATTCTGTCCTTTTGAAATAGATTTTCTTAGTATAATAATGTTACTTATGATCTGCCTAAACAAAATAATGGATTTATTTGTGATGGTGAATATGAAATGGATTTATTAATTATTAAATGGATTTAGACTGTTAAATGTGGATGCCCCAAGGGCTCAGCTTTGGTGGCTATTTGTATATGTCAAGGCCCGGTTAAGGCAAACCCCTTGCCACACCTGTTGCATACAAACGTATTTTGTTGATTTTATTTATGCGCTTTCATGTTACTTAGCTGGGGGAAATCTCTCCCACATATGTCACAGTGGTATGGCTTCTCCCCTGCGCATATTCTGCAAGTTCCCGGACATTTCTGGGGGGAATGGCCCTAGCCCTCACCCTCCGATCCAATAGGTCCCAGACGTGCTCAATGGGCTTGAGATCTGGGCTCCTTGCTGGCCATGGCAGAACACTGACATTCCTGTCTTCCAGGAAATCACACACAGAATGAGCAGTATGGCTGGTGGCATTGTCATGCTGGAGGGTCATGTTAGGATGAGCCTGCAGGAAGGGTACCACATGAGGGAGGAGGATGTCTTCCCTGTAACGCATAGCGTTGAGATTGCCTACACATCGCCCCAGACCATGACGGACCCTCCACCGCCAAATCGATCCAGCTCCAGAGTACAGACCTCAGTGTAACGCTCTTTCCTTCGACAATAAACGTGAATCTGACCATCACCCCTTCGCCCCAGTCTGAGAGCGCTCTGGAGCAGGTTTTCATCATGGATCTCTCTGTACTTTGCTCCGTTCATATTTCCCTCGATCCTGACTAGTCTCCTAGTTCCTACAGCTGAAAAACATCCCCACAGCATGATGCTGCCACCACCATGCTTCACCATAGGGATGGTGCCAGGTTTCCTCCAGAAACCTTTGGTACGGACAATTCTTTCACCCCCATGGCTTGGTTTTTACTCTGACATGCACTGTCAACTGTAGGACCTTATATAGACAGGTGTGTGTTTTTCCAAATTATGTCCAATCAATTGAATGGTGGACTCCAATCAAGTTGTAGAAGCATTTCAAGGATGATCAATGGAAACATAGACAGGTGAGCTGCCCAGTGACACAAGCTAAACTACTTCTATAATCGCTTCGGGGCAAATAACACTGAACTGCATGAGAGCACCAGTTGTTCTGGTGTGTGATCACGCTCTTTGCCACCAATGTGAGTAAGATCTTAAATCAGGTCAACATTCACAAGGTAATTTTTTTATTTTACCTTTATTTAACTAGGCAAGTCAGTTAAGAACAAATTCTTATTTTCAATGACAGCCTAGGAACAGTGGGTTAACTGCCTTGTTCAGGGGCAGAACGACAGATTTTTACCTTGTCAGCTCAGGGATTTGATCTTGCAACCTTTCGCTTACTAGTCCAACGATCTAGCCACTAGGCTACTTGCCGATTACCAGGACGAGTACTGCGAGATAGCGATGACCAACTGGCAAGTGTCTTCACTGACATTTTCAACCATTCCCTGTCTGAGTCTGTAATACGAACATGTTTTAAGCAGAACAACATAGTACCTGTGCCCAAGAACACTAAGGTAACCTACCTAAATGACTACCGACCCGTAGCACTCATGTCTTTAGCCATGAAGTGCTTCGAAAGGCTGGTCATGGCTCACATCAACACCATTATCCCAGAAACCCTAGACCCACTCCAATTTGCATATCGCCCCAACAGATCCACAGATGATGCAATCTCTATTGCGCTCCACACTGCCCTTTCCCACCTGGACAAAAGGAACAACTATGTGAGAATACTATTCAATGACGACAGCTCAGCGTTCCAACACCATAGTGCCCTCAAAGCTCATCGATAAGCTACGGACCCTGGGACTAAACACCTCCCTCTGCAACTGGATCATGGACTTCCTTATGGGCTGCCCCCAGGTGGTAAGGGTAGGTAGCAACACATCCACCACGCTGATCCTCAACACAGGGAACAACTATGTGAGAATACTATTAATTGACTACAGCTCAGTGTTCAACACCATAGTGTCCTCAAAGCTCATCAATAAGCTACAGACCCTGGGACTAAACACCTCCCTCTGCATCTGGATCCTGGACTTCCTGATGGGCTGCCCCCAGGTGGTAAGGGTAGGTAACAACACATCCACCACGCTGATCCAAAACACAGGGGCCCCTCAGGGGTGCATGCTCAGTCCCCTCCTGTACTCCCTGTTCACTCTTTACTGCACGGCCAGGGATGACTCCAACACCATCATTAAGTTTGCCGAAGACACAACAGTGGTAGGCCTGATCAACAAAAAGGCAGCCTACAGGGAGGAGGTCAGAGACCTGGCCGTGTGGTGACAGGACAACAACCTCTCCCTCAACGTGATCAAGACAAAAGGGATGATTGTGGACGACAGGAAAAAATAGGACAGAGCACGCCCCCATTCTCATCGATAGCGCTGCAGTGGAGCAGGTTGAAAGCCTCAAGTTCCTTAGTATCCACATCACCAACAAACAAACATGGTCCAAGCACACCAAGACAGTGGTGAAGAGGACACGACAAATCTTATTCCCCCTCAGAAGGCTGAAAAGATTTGGCATGGGTCCTCAGATCCTCAAAAGGTTCTACAGCTGCACCATCGAGAGCATCCTGACCGGTTGCATCACCGCCTGGTATGGCAAATGCTCCGCCTCCGACCGCAAGGCACTACAGAAAGTAGTGTGAACAGCCCAGTGCATCACTAGGGCCAAGCTTCCTGCCGTCCAAGACCTCTATACCAGACGGTGTCAGAGGAAGGCCCTAAAAACTGTCAAAGACTCCAGCCACTCTAGTCATAGACTGTTCTCTCTGCTAGTCATAGACTGTTCTCTCTGCAACCGCATGGCAAGCGGTACCGGAGCGCCAAGTCTAGGTCCAAGAGGCTTATAAACAGCTTCTACCCAAGCCATAAGACTCCTGAACACCTAATCAAATGGCTACCCAGACTATTTGCATCCCCCCACCCTATTACACCGTTGCTACTCTCTGTTGTTATCATGTTATCATCATGCATAGTCACTTTAATAACTCTACCTACATGTATATATTTCCTCAACAAACCAATGCCCCCCCGCACATTGACTCTGTATAGGTACCCCCCTGCATATAGTCTCGCTATTGTTATTTTACTGCTGTTCTTTAATTACTTGTTACTTTTATTTCTTATAATTATAATTAACTGCATTGTTGGTTAGGGGCTCGTAAGTAAACAATTCACTTTTTTGACTACACCGGTTGTATTCGAGTGGAAATGGAGGAAAACTTGCCTCCCTGCGGACCTGGCATCCTTTCGCTCCCTCCTCTCTACATTTTCCTCCTCTGTCTCTGCTGTTAAAGCCACTTTCTACCACTCTAAATTCCAAGCATCTGCCTCTAACCCTAGGAAGCTCTTTGCCACCTTCTCCTCCCTCCTGAATCCTCCTCCCCCTCCCCCCCCTCCTCCCTCTCTGCAGATGACTTCGTCAACCATTTTGAAAAGAAGGTCGACGACATCCGATCCTCGTTTGCTAAGTCAAACGACACCGCTGGTTCTGCTCACACTGCCCTAACCTGTGCTCTGACCTCTTTCTCCTCTCTCTCTCCAGATGAAATCTCGCGTCTTGTGACGGCCGGCCGCCCAACAACCTGCCCGCTCGACCCTATCCCCTCCTCTCTTCTCCAGACCATTTCCGGAGACCTTCTCCCTTACCTCACCTCGCTCATCAACTCATCCCTGACCGCTGGCTACGTCCCTTCGGTCTTCAAGAGAGTGAGAGTTGCACCCCTTCTGAAAAAACCTACACTCGATCCCTCCGATGTCAACAACTACAGACCAGTATCCCTTCTTTCTTTTCTCTCCAAAACTCTTGAATGTGCCGTCCTTGGCCAGCTCTCCCGCTATCTCTCTCAGAATGACCTTCTTGATCCAAATCAGTCAGGTTTCAAGACTAGTCATTCAACTGAGACTGCTCTTCTCTGTATCACGGAGGCGCTCCGCACCGCTAAAGCTGACTCTCTCTCCTCTGCTCTCATCCTTCTAGACCTATCGGCTGCCTTCGATACTGTGAACCATCAGATCCTCCTCTCCACCCTCTCCGAGTTGGGCATCTCCGGCGCGGCCCACGCTTGGATTGCGTCCTACCTGACAGGTCGCTCCTACCAGGTGGCGTGGCGAGAATCTGTCTCCTCACCACGCGCTCTCACCACTTGTGTCCCCCAGGGCTCTGTTCTAGGCCCTCTCCTATTCTCGCTATACACCAAGTCACTTGGCTCTGTCATAACCTCGCATGGTCTCTCCTATCATTGCTATGCAGACGACACACAATTAATCTTCTCCTTTCCCCCTTCTGATGACCAGGTGGCGAATCGCATCTCTGCATGTCTGGCAGACATATCAGTGTGGATGACGGATCACCACCTCAAGCTGAACCTCGGCAAGACGGAGCTGCTCTTCCTCCCGGGGAAGGACTGCCCGTTTCATGATCTCGCCATCACGGTTGACAACTCCATTGTGTCCTCCTCCCAGAGCGCTAAGAACCTTGGCGTGATCCTAGACAACACCCCGTCGTTCTCAACTAACATCAAGGCGGTGGCCCGTTCCTGTAGGTTCATGCTCTACAACATCCGCAGAGTACGACCCTGCCTCACACAGGAAGCGGCACAGGTCCTAATCCAGGCACTTGTCATCTCCCGTCTGGATTACTGCAACTCGCTGTTGGCTAGGCTCCCTGCCTGTGCCATTAAACCCCTACAACTCATCCAGAACGCCGCAGCCCGTCTGGTGTTCAACCTTCCCAAGTTCTCTCACGTCACCCCGCTCCTCCGCTCTCTCGACTGGCTTCCAGTTGAAGCTCGCATCCGCTACAAGACCATGGTGCTTGCCTACGGAGCTGTGAGGGGAACGGCACCTCAGTACCTCCAGGCTCTGATCAGGCCCTACACCCAAACAAGGGCACTGCGTTCATCCACCTCTGGCCTGCTCGCCTCCCTACCACTGAGGAAGTACAGTTCCCGCTCAGCCCAGTCAAAACTGTTCGCTGCTCTGGCTCCCCAATGGTGGAACACACTCCCTCACGACGCCAGGACAGCGGAGTCAATCACAACCTTCCGGAGACACCTGAAACCCCACCTCTTTAAGGAATACCTAGGATAGGATAAAGTAATCCTTCTCACCCCCCTTAAAAGATTTAGATGCACTATTGTAAAGTGGCTGTTCCACTGGATGTCATAAGGTGAATGCACCAATTTGTAAGTCGCTCTGGATAAGAGCGTCTGCTAAATGACTTAAATGTAATGTAAATGTATTCGGTGCATGTGACTAATACAATTTGATTTGATTTAACAGGATGCACCTGAGCTCAATTTCGAATCTCATAGCGAAAGGTCTGAAAACTTGTGTAAATAAGGTATTTCGGTTTTTAAAATTATTTTATACATTTGAAAAATATCTAAAAACCTGCTTTTGTTTTGTCATTATGGGGTATTGTGTGTAGATTTATGAGTAAAAATGGTATTTTATCCAATTTTGAATAAGGCTGTAAAGAAACAAAATGTGTCGAAAGTAAAGGGGTCTGAATACTTTCCGAATGCACTGTAAGCAGAATTCTATATAATTATGATGCAAGAACCCCCCAAAACTATGCCCCCTCATCAATTTCAACTGCCCCCTTATTCATAGCTGCGGGAAGAGCATGACTTAGCCACAGAGGATCATGAGCTTCTTTTAAAGCTGTAGATTGTTTCAAATCACAAACGAGTAGGCTTATATGTCTTGTTAGGAAGCCCGCAATTAGGGCATCTTGCGTAGCTGATTGAGATGTTGCTCTCCAGAGTGCACTGAGCTGTCTCCTGACAATTGTTGCACATTCATTGTTTTATTGTTCTAGTTTGCCATTTGATTGTTTATTTTTTAGCAATTCCCAATTACATACAGTATCTCACCAGTAGTAAATGTACCTTTAATCCCTGTCATTTGGTAACATTAGTTTCTGTTAATACATGGATTAATTAGACCTACAGTAATTTACGTTGTTGAATTGAATTGAATCTATTTGGGTAATATACAATATACAATAGACATATACAACAAAATGTACAATGTGGACCCAGAGGATAGCACTTAACAAAGTATTGATTCAATTGTTTCCAAATTGGTCCTCGGTGGCAAAAGTAATACCCCATTGAATGATTAAAAGGCAAGATAAAAGTACAAACAACCATAAATAAATACATTTATATTGAAATCCTTGAAACTGGCACTATTCATTGCACTTTTCCCTAATCTTAAAAAACAACCTATTCATTGCACATCATCCCTAAACTAGGAAACAATCTATTTATTGAATATCATCCCTATCTTTCAAATAAATGCTAAATGCATGCTCTTCAACTGATCGCTGCCCGCACCTGCCCGCCCGTCCAGCATCACTACTCTGGACGGTTCTGACTTAGAATATATGGACAATTACAAATATCTAGGTGTCTGGTTAGACTGTAAACTCTCCTTCCAGACTCACATTAAGCATCTCCGATCCAAAATTAAATCTAGAATCGGCTTCCTATTTCACAAAAAAGCATCCTTCACTCATGCTGCCAAACATACCCTTGTAAAACTGACTATCCTACCGATCCTCAACTTCGGCGATGTCATTTACAAAATAGCCTCCAACACTCTACTCAGCAAATTTGGTGCAGTCTATCACAGTGCCATCCGTTTTGTCACCAAAGCCCCATATACAACCCACCACTGCAACCTGTATGCTCTCGTTGGCTGGCCCTCGCTTCATATTCATCGGCAAACCCACTGGCTCCAGGTCATCTATAAGTCTTTGCTAGGAAAAGCCCCGTCTTATCTCAGCTCACTGGTCACCATAGCAGCACCCACCCGTTAGCACGCGCTCCAGCATGTATATTTTACTAGTCACCCCCAAAGCCAATTCCTAATCAGGCTGCCTTTCCTTCCAGTTCTCTGCTGCCAATGACTGGAACGAATTGCAAAAATCACTTAAGCTGGAAACTCATATCTCCCACACTAACTTCAAGCATCAGCTGACAGAGCAGCTCACAGATCACTGCATCTGTACATAGCCCATCTGTAAATAGCCCATCCAACTACCTCAACCCCATATTGTTTTTTTTGTTTGTTGCTCCTTTGCACCTCAGTATCTCTACTTGCACATTCATTCATTCATCTTCTGCACATCAATCACTCCAGTGTTAAATTGCTACATTGTAATTACTTCGCCACTACGGCCTATTTATTGCCTTACCTCCCTAATATTACCTCATTTGCACACTCTGTATAAAGATGTTTTTATATTGTGTTATTATTGACTGTACTTGTACTGTTGTTTATTCCATGTGTAACTCTGTGTTGTTGTTTGTGTCGCACTGCTTTGCTTTATCTTGGCCAGGTCGCAGTTGTAAATGAGAACTTGTTCTCAACTGGCCTACCTGGTTACATAAAGGTGAAATATATATATATATTTACCTGACCAGCAGTAGGGGGCACAAGGGGGCAACCTCCAAATGAAAACTGCTATTAAAGCAGTTTCTACTATTTCTTTCCTTGATCTCCAAACCTTGACCCAGAAAATATAAAAAACTATCGGCCTATATCGAATCTTCCATTCCTCTCAAAATTTTTAGGAAAGGCTGTTGCGCAGCAACTCACTGCCTTCCTGAAGACAAACAATGTATACGAAATGCTTCAGTCTGGTTTTAGACCCCATCATAGCACTGAGACGGCACTTGTGAAGGTGGTAAATGACATTTTAATGACATCGGACCGAGGCTCTGCATCTGTCCTCGTGCTCCTAGACCGTGGTGCTGCTTTTGATACCATCGATCACCACATTCTTTTGGTGAGATTGGAAACCCAAATTGGTCTACACGGACATGTTCTGGCCTGGTTTAGATCTTATCTGTCGGAAAGATATCAGTTTGTCTCTGTGAATGGTTTGTCCTCTGACAAATCAACTGTAAATTTCGGTGTTCCTCAAGGTTCTGTTTTAGGACCACTATTGTTTTCACTATACATTTGACCTCTTGGGGATGTTATTCGAAAACATAATGTTAACTTTCACTGCTATGCGGATGACACACATCTGTACATTTCAATGAAACATGGTGAAGCCCCAAAATTGCCCTCGCTAGAAGCATGTGTTTCAGACATAAGGAAGTGGATGGCTGCAAACTTTCTACTATTAAACTCGGACAAAACAGAGATGCTTGTTCTAGGTCCCAAGAAACAAAGAGATCTTCTGTTGAATCTGACAATTAATCTTAATGGTTGTACAGTCGTCTCAAATAAAACTGTGAAGGACCTCGGCGTTACTCTGGACCCTGATCTCTCGTTTGAAGAACATATCAAGACCATTTCGAGGACAGCTTTTTTCCATCTACGTAATATTGCAAAAATCAGAAACTTTCTGTCCAAAAATGATGCAGAAAAATTAATCCATGCTTTTGTCACTTCTAGGTTAGACTACTGCAATGCTCTACTTTCCGGCTACCCGGATAAAGCACTAAATAAACCTCAGTTAGTGCTAAATACGGCTGCTAGAATCCTGACTAGAACCAAAAAAATTGATCATATTACTCCAGTGCTAGCCTCTCTACACTGGCTTCCTGTCAAAGCAAGGGCTGATTTCAAGGTTTTACTGCTAACCTACAAAGCATTACATGGGCTTGCTCCTACCTATCTCTCTGATTTGGTCCTGCCGTACATACCTACACGTATGCTACGGTCACAAGACGCAGGCCTCCTAATTGTCCCTAGAATTTCTAAGCAAACAGCTGGAGGCAGGGCTTTCTCCTATAGAGCTCCATTTGTATGGAACGGTCTGCCTACCCATGTCAGAGACGCAAACTCGGTCTCAACCTTTAAGTCTTTACTGAAGACTTATCTCTTCAGTGGGTCATATGATTGAGTGTAGTCTGGCCCAGGAGTGGGAAGGTGAACGGAAAGGCTCTGGAGCAACGAACCACCCTTGCTGTCTCTGCCTGGCCAGTTCCCCTCTTTCCACTGGGATTCTCTGCCTCTAACCCTATTACAGGGGCTGTCACTGGCTTACTGGGGCTCTCTCATGCCGTCCCTGCAGGGGGTGCGTCACCTGAGTGGGTTGATTCACTGTTGTGGTCATCCTGTCTGGGTTGGCGCCCCCTTGGGTTGTGCCGTGGCGGAGATCTTTGTGGGCTATACTCAGCCTTGTCTCAGGATGGTAAGTCGGTGGTTGAAGATATCCCTCTAGTGGTGTGGGGGCTGTGCTTTGGCAAAGTGGGTGGGGTTATATCCTTCCTGTTTGGCCCTGTCCGGGGTGTCCTCGGATGGGGCCACAGTGTCTCCTGACCCCTCCTGTCTCAGCCTCCAGTATTTATGCTGCAGTAGTTTGTGTCGGGGGGGGCTAGGGTCAGTTTGTTATATCTGAGTACTTCTCCTGTCCTATTCGGTGTCCTGTGTGAATCTAAGTGTGCGTTCTCTAATTCTCTTCTTCTTTCTTTCTCTCTCTCGGAGGACCTGAGCCCTAGGACCATGCCCCAGGACTACCTGACATGATGGCTCCTTGCTGTCCCCAGTCCACCTGGCCATATCTGCTGCTCCAGTTTCAACTGACCTGAGCCCTAGGACCATGCCCCAGGACTACCTGACATGATGATGTCCACCTGGCCACAGTTTCAACTGTTCTGCCTTACTATTATTTGACCCCATTTATGAACATTTGAACATCTTCATGTTCACTCCACCCGGCACAGCCAGAAGAGGACTGCCACCCCACATATGCCATCGGAGGACCTGCTGCCCCAGGCGACCCATGATGAGTTCCCCAGTCCAACTGTGCTCTGCTCCAGTTTCAACTGTTCTGCCTTATTATTTGACCATGCTGGTCATTTATGAACATTTGAACATCTTGGCCATGTTCTGTTATAATCTCCACCCGGCACAGCCAGAAGAGGACTGGCCACCCCACATAGCCTGGTTCCTCTCTAGGTTTCTTCCTAGGTTTTGGCCTTTCTAGGGTGTTTTTCCTAGCCACCGTGCTTCTACACCTGCATTGCTTGCTGTTTGGGGTTTTAGGCTGGGTTTCTGTACAGCACTTTGAGATATCAGCTGATGTACGAAGGGCTATATAAATCAAATTTGATTGATTGATTGATTGATTGATTGATTGATTGATTGATTGATTGATTGAGACAAATGCCTGTAAAGACAGAACATGCACCTCGCAGTACTGTTTACTCTTGGGATTTTACAAGACATAACACTATTTTGGTATTGTAACTGTGCTGGTTATACCATATCAATGTGGTATTTCATATAACCTGGGGCACGATCATTTAAGATGTCAAACATTTGATCGAGCTTAAGCTGTGTGACCTGCATTCTCTTGTTCAGCTTTTTTGATAGCCCACTATAGCAAGCAGAGCAGGCATAATCATAATGACACTGAATCAAGGTTGAGACGAGCAGTTTCTTGACTTTGATGTTAAAGTATCTAGTGTTACGATATAGAAATGTCAGTTAGCAGCAATCTTGTTTCCAGAAAGGGATTTATCTATGGACACACCAAGATAAGTTACACTGTTTTGGCTCTCCAGTAGCGCAGTGGTCTAAGGCACTGCAGTCCATTGTTCAAATCCAGACTGCATCACATCTGACCGTGATCGGGAGTCGCACAATTGGCCCAGTGTGGTCTGGGTTTGGCTGGGATAGGCTGTCATTGTAAATAATAATTTGTTCTTAACTGACTTGCGTGTGACCTTTATTTAACTAGGCAAAGTCAGTTAAGAACAAATTCTTATTTTACAATGATGGCCAATCAGGAAACAGCAGGTTACCTGCAGAACAACATATTTTTACCTTGTCAGCTCATGGATTCAATCCTGCAACCTTTCAGTTACTGGCCCAACACTCTAACCACTAGGCTACTTGCCACACCCATTCATTGCAAATTTCCCTGATCTTAAAAAACAACCTACTCATATAAAGGTTCAATTAAAAATGTTTAAAATTCTGCACAGTTTACCTTCATCTTGTTAGCCCTAAGCAATCTAAGTTTTGTTCCAAACAAAATTGATAAAGTTATTCTCACATGTAGCGACAATTTGTGTTCAGTCAACCAATCTCTTACATAAGGCAATTCCTTACTCAAGGTCTCCTCTAAGTCATCAGCATAAAGCAGGAGTTTGCACTTTACTGTATCTAGCATATCATTGACATATATAAGAAATAAGAAGGACCCTAAAATTGATCCCTGCAGTATTCCACAGGATATTTCTTTGGCCTCTGACAGAACATAGGATAAATAGGATAGGATAAAGTAATCCTTCTCACCCCCCTTAAAAGATTTAGATGCACTATTGTAAAGTGGCTGTTCCACTGGATGTCATAAGGTGAATGCACCAATTTGTAAGTCGCTCTGCATAAGAGCGTCTGCTAAATTACTTAAATGTAAATGTAACATCACCAACATTACAAACTTGTAATAGGCCTGATTACCAGCAATGATGAGACAGCCTACAGGGAGGAGGTGAGGGACCTTGCGGAGTGGTTCCAGGAAAATAACCTCTCCCTCAACGTCAACAAAACGAAAGGGCTGATCAAGGAACTTCAGGAAACACCAGGGGGACCACTCCCCTATCCACATCGACGGGACCACAGTGGAGAAGGTGGAAAGCTTCAAGTTCCTCGGCGTATACGTTACTGACCATCTGAAATGGTCTACCCACACAGACAGCATGGTGAAGAAGGCGCAACAGGGCCTTTTCACCTCAGGAGGATGAAGAAATTAACATTGGCCCCTAAGACCCTCACAAACCTTTACAGATGCACAATTGAGAGCATCTTGTCGGGCTGTATCACTGCCTTGTACGGCAACAGCACCGCCCGCAACCACAGGGCTCTCCAGAGGTTGGTGCGGTCGGCCAACACATCACTGGGGGGCACGCTGCCTGCCCTCCAGGACACCTACAGCACTCGATGTCACAAGAAGGCCAAAAAGATCATCAAGGACATCAATCACCCAAGCCAAGGTTGGTTCACCCTGCTTACCATCCAGAAGGCAAGCTCAGCATAGGCGCATCAAAGCTGGGACCGAGAGACTGAAAAACAGCTTCTATCTCAAGGCCATCAGACTGTTAAATAGCCATCACTAGCCGGCTACCACCCAGTTACTCAACCCAGCACCGTAGAGAATGCTGCCTATAAACATAGACATGAAATCACTGGTCACTTTAATAATGGTTCACTAGTCACTATAATAATGTTACATACTGCTTCACTCTTTTCATATGTATATACTGTATTGTATTATACAGTTTTTTAGTCAATGCTACTCTGACATTGCACATCCTAATATTTATATATTTCTTAATTCCAAAGCATTTTGTTACATTTCTGTTGGTCAGATAAGACCTAAACCAATTCACTGCTACAGTACATCATTTAGACCCATGCATTGTCCAGTGTCAAAATCTTTTTGCAAGTCTAACATGGCCCAACTTGTATACTGTACTTCCCATTCTCACTTTCCTGCTTGATGTGGTTAAAAAGGTGGATATGGCCAGTATCAGTGGAATGAGCTGTTCTAAAACCAGATTGAAGTTAGTTTTTTAAAGTTTGTGCGGAGGATTGATACAGGCCTTTAGTTTCCTACATCTGTTTTACTGCTTTTCTTGTGGAGCGGATCCACCCTGGCTGTTTTGAGATTATTGGGGGAATTTACCACTACTAATAGAAAGGTTTACAATATTATGCGTTATTGTTTTAGCAGTGACACAGGTACTATCCTTTATGAATCTTGCAGGAAGATTAACCAAACCAGTTGCTTTGTTTGAGCTCATTAAGCATAGCAGATTGGAAACGTTGTTCTCTGTTACCATACACAGCTAAAACAAGTCATTTGTGAAACCTTTGCTATGGTAAAAGTTTTCAATCAGAGCGCTTGACTTGGGCATGAGCTCACCAGAGCTGAGTGCCTGCACATTCAATTTTCTACTGCTTGAGTTCCTGTTCTTCTTATAGAATATTAGCTCAAACCTATTGTGGAGCTGCTTCACATAAATATGAACAGTACCAGCACCCAAAATGAGTACAGGCACCTATTTCAGTTCAAGTCAAGCACTGGATATGTCCAAAGTTAACACTATAACATCCATGTTTTGGTGCAGGTGTAACAGGAGTTTGGGATAATCTCCACATTTGAATTGTACAATAAATCAGAAACGCTAAAGCAAGACATCTGGCTCGAGACATATTTCGTAGCTCTCCACCTGCGATCTCCTTCACACCCTGCACACTACTTTTTCCTCTTTACTTGTTTGCGGAGTTCACAACCTGCTACACTTCTGGGAAACAAGTTTTGGTTTATTTCATACCATCATTTACTAGTGTTTTCAATTTTTTCATCGTATTTTGTAAGGAGCGCTCCATGTGATCAATGAGCATGTGTCTGGTTTCTCTGTCCTCTTAATGTTGATGGAAGGCGTGATCCTGAGCACAAATATGCTAACTGGATGTCTGATTTGTTATTGTCTTAAGCCACCACCACTAATAAGCTGAGTTTCTCAGTTATTTTTTTCTTCACCTCACACAGTAAGTCAACGAAGTCCGTTTAAAAAAAAGTATGATATTACCTCACAGCATTTGAAAAATCTCTCCAACACTCTCCCCCCACCAGTGGCAGCCTGCTCTCATAGACTAGATGTAACATAGTAAACGTAAACGACACAACTAAATTAGTATAATATGTTACGTTTTATATGGTTACAAAAAAGAAATGGTTACTTAAGGCAAAAATGAAAGTAGTGTAGTTGGTCGGGATGGGTGAGTAGGCATATAACTCAAATGTCTAGGAACCCAAAGCTTGAGAGTTCAAATCTCATCAGAGAAAACTTCAGCTAATTAGCAACTTTTCAACTACTTACTACTTTTGCAACTACTTAGCATGTTAGCTAACCCTTCCTCTAACCCTGACCTTAACCCTTTTAGCTAACCCTTCCCCTAACCTTAAACATAACTCCTAACCCAAAGGTTGTGAGTTCGAATCTCCTCACAGACAACTTTAACTAATTAGTGACTTTTCAACTACTTACTATTAAGTAGTTAGCTAATGTTGGCTAACCTTTCCTCTAACCCTTTTAGCTAACCCTTCCCCTAACCCTAACCTTAAACCTAACTCCTAAACATAAGCCTAACCTTAACCCTAACCCCTAACCTAGCTAACGTTAGTCACCTAGCCACCTAGCTAGAAATTGTAACATATTGTACGTTTTACAAATTTGTAACATATAATATAAATTGTAATTTGTAGCATATCATACGAAATGGGGGATGGACATCCACAAATGAATACATACCATACAAACGTAACATTTCATACTAAATGGAGTGTTTCGGATTTACGTACAGAATAATAAAATGCTCTGAGACCAGGTGGCAAGAACCAATCTCTGGGCCGCACCCAGCACTATGTAACTTGCTGTGGTCATGAGCAGGCCTTTGACATGGGCAGGAGCAGGCCTGCGAGCCTAGGGCGAGAGAATGCCATGTTCCTTATTTTATATTTTTCCCATTCCCTTTTAGCCAAGGTTAGAATTGTAAACTAATAGAAAACAGAACTGAACAACTAATTGCAAGCACTGCTCCAGATCACTTGATATCCACCACAACTGGTAGAGAGGAACAGAGAGGGAGAGAAACCCAACTTCACTCAAACTATACTGTATGTTTTACAGCAGAGCATGTGTCTGACTCCAAACCCCCACAACTAAATAAATAAGAGCATATCATGAGGGAACTGCTTACAAAGCAGCACTGGTAACTCTCCACGCAGAAAGGTCCCCATATATAAATATCCAATGTTTTTTTCTCTCCCCTACCCCGACCCCTGCCCCTGCCCCTGCCCCAATCCAATTATAATTTATATAAATAACGAAAAAGAAGGGTTATTGTTAATATGATGGTTTTAGGCTTGGATTCTTCAACTGACAATTACTGTCACGAAATGCTAGATTCTATTATTTGTTGCAAAGAATTACAGGGTGAAGTTAATTCTAGTTTACAGCGGAACCACCTACTTATCTATGGAAAGGGAAGTGTTCTATGTCGTGCATGACGTAAATGGAATTCCCCTTATCTCTTTGATTCACTCTCTGTGTTTTGATCGTACAGCCTGGTGTATCTGCGCATTTTTGTTTCCTGGTGTCACCCTTCACCGAGAGGTCGGGTTTAATGTGCTTGTTTTACAAGTATTCAGTACCTTTGAATGTCATATTTATGTAAAACCGTTAGTCCTAATTCTAAAGCACCAACGATATTGAATCAATAATGAATATGCAACTTAACTTAACTGTCGGTTTACGGTATTACCGATAATAACAAATTGAAGTCGTGCATGTGACTGGCAAGAGATAGGAGTTGAGTTGGCTTTATGAATGTCGCAGATACTCTAGCATTTACGTTGTTGTGTCTATTGTTTCGTTTTTGAAGACCACACAAGTTCAGACAGAAACTCAAATGTTGTTCAATTGACACTTTATCTCGTTTTATTTTACCAACGGCTACTGTCGGTCTGGCACATCGTTTTTTGATCTTACGGTATTTATGAATTTTGTACTGTATTATTTTAAATTCTCAGAAGGCAGCATCAAATTATTCCAATAACCTATTAGAAATCTACATTTTGAGCCACAGTGAAAGAGAGCGACTTTGGGAGAAGGAGGAATGCGTTTAGAGAATTGTTGAGTTTGTTCATAATATTATTTAAACGTAAAGTCTACATTTAACTTTGTAAATTAAATAAAACTATTGTTAGCTGTAGACGAGATTGGGTTTAGAGAATGTTTGTCAATTCCTGTTATTATTCCTACTAAGAAGTCCTCGCGAGGCAAACCTTCCAAATCTCGCTCGACCCATAGAGTTCGCCAGCTTGTAGTCCTAAAACCCGGAAATGAGTTACCTCGTTCGTTCAACCATCTCTATGATAAAAATGAACGGGGAAAGAGTTTTGGAATAAACGCCGAAAAGAAGGTTAACACGGGCGTAGGAGATGTTATACGTTTTGGTCTATGAAATAATAGCAATCAGCTAACATGACCTTTGAATTATTAAGCCTTTATGTGATTATTTTTATTACATAAATTCTTCAAAATTCACAAAAAGGGACGTTAGCTGATGAAGATGATCTCCTAGAACAAAACGTATAAGATCTCCAAAGCCTGTGTTTACCACAGTCCTTATTTTCAGCGTTTATCCAAAAAAAACGCCATTCATTTCCCCCATAGACTTTGTCCAACAAGCCATGGCGGAGTTAGTGCCTACAAAAAAAAAAACATGACTATTTCTCTCTATACATCTATAGCAGATCATTGCCTGACATGGGCATGTTAAATTATTAATATTTTATTGGAAATAGAATATGGAAATAGAATAAATTGACAGACCATTTATTTCTCTGTGTGTCTCTCTCTCTCTCTTTCCATATCCCTCTGTCTGTCTCTTTGTCTCTATCTCTCTCTCCCACCCTCTCAGTGAGTTCTGACACAACCCCCATTCCCATGGCCTCTGCCCTGAGCCATCTCTCTCCAATGTCTGGAAGAGAGAGAGAAGGATGGAGTGATAGAGGAGGAGAGGACCGGGTGGAGGATGAGTTTGCGTGTTCCGGCGCACTACGCGGAGCCCTACTGTCCTTCCACCCCTCCCTGGAGAGGATTTTTGGGGTGTCCTTTATTATCGGGAGAGAGGAGGATGCTGTGTTGCCACATGATGGACAGATCTGGCTTAAACTAAGAGGAGGAAGGAACGACGTTGTGGCTGCCAAAGTAAGAAATTACTCGTATAATTATTATTTTTATTATTATTATTCTGAACTCTTAGTTTTAATGCTATGGGCAATTTAATGGTAACAGAATTACGCTTTGACTTTATTTACACAGATGTACACTTTATTTACACCAATTTACACAGATATTTAAAAAATAAAAATAAAAAACGTTTACTGGAAGAACCGTGCTGATACCAAAGTTTGGTAACAGAATTACGGTCAAATCTCCCTCAGTTTTTTATGCGACGACCCCCCCCGAATATTGTTGTTGAACAACAGTAGGTGAAGTGGATTTACATCTGGTAATGGAATTACATTATGGGTCCCCGCTCTGTACGATACAGAAATGCATAACTATGGATATAAATATCATTCTCTTCATGGTGATGTATCCTGAATAGGTAAACAAAGGTAGAAATATGCAATATCCTTCTTTTGCATATATGGGTATTATTCTACACATCTGGCTATTATTTTAATGAGCTCCGCCCCCAAACAATAACACATTTGGTTGGTCCGGAGCAGACCAAATCTGAAACAATCATAGACGTCTATGTTTCACAACTTTGGACAGCACAGTACAGCAGAGTACAGTATAATACAGTAGAGCACAGTAGAGTACAGTACAATACAGTAGAGCACAGCACAGTAGATATGTTCAGTACAGTATATTAGACTGTGCTCTACTTTAGTGTGCCCTACTGTACTGTACTGAACTCTACTTTACAGTACTGTGCTTTACTCTACTATACAAGTCTTTACTGTACTGTTCTCTACTGAGATCTACTGTACTGTGTTGTCCAAACTTGTACAACATAGTCGTCTATGAGTGGTTCAGATCTGTTCCAGCCAGGACCAAATTTCAACAACTTTTTAACGTACATTTGACGTCCAGTGTTGGTCGGTGCTCAGTGGGTGAGGATGTTTGTTACAGTAAATCGAAATAGGGTCGGTGGTAGGTGTCAGTAAGAGCCGGTAGAGGTGACATTAACTGGAGAGAGTGAGAGGGAGAGGTTTTCAAGACAGTCACAGTCTTGCGTTGACCACCAAACGACAGAAAGAGAATAAAACTGTTATGAGCTGAACATAATAGTATGCCAGTGGAAGGGAGGACAGTAGCAAGTGACCCAACTGTGGTGTTTGACTGCTATTGAAGCCAATTCAATTATAGTAATTCTGTTACTGATTAATTATCATAATTATGAGTTTCATTCATTTAATAATTCATAAACAAACTTCTTGTCAGTAACAACACTATAACTAATTTGTAGGTCAACCTTTATTTGTTACTTCTGTGAGCATACATTTTCCTCCCTCCACATGAGGGAGATAAATGAGAAAATATCTTTAAGATATGTGGGTTTTTGGTAACGGAATTACAAGGCACAAGGAAATGTTTCTTAAACTTAGAGAAGGCAAATCATTTCTCCAAAACCAAATGTAAGTGTAGATATTAGTTGGCAAGGGTCATTACTTGTTTTTCTAATACCTCTTAAGACATGTGTTGTCTAAGACCTCTTTTCCATGTTTGACCAGAAATCAAAGCCTTTGCTTATTCCACATTTTTAGAATGGAAAAAGTTTGAAAAAAGTTTTTAAATAACATATAGACCCTTAACTTTCATTTGACACCCATTTTGTTATGCTCCTATGAACTTCAGATGTTGGTGCTCATGGGTCCTTTTAGATGGAAATGCCCTTATGTTAACATGTTTTATGGTTGAGATGAACCTTTTAGTCTTTTGCATTAACACTAGGTGGTAATTTCACTATATGTGTCATAAGGGACCTGGGGGTTTTCTGATCACGTCATCTGACCGGGGAAAACTCCAAACCCTACGTTATAACATTATATAGGACCCAAGTACCTCTCTCTCTCTCTCTGTCTTTCTCTCTCTCTCTCTCTCTCTCTGTCTTTCTCTCTGTCTTTCTCTCTCTCTCTCTCTCTCTCTCTCTCTGTGTCTCTCTATATATATAGTCTGTCTCTCACTCTCTGTCTTTCTCTTTCTCTCTCTGTGTCTCACTCTCTCTCTCAATCTGCCCCCCACCATTATCCCAACCTATCTCGCTCGTTCTATCTCTCTCGCTCTCAATTTCAATACAATTTAAGGGACTTTATTGGCATGGGAAACATGTTTTCATTGCCACCGCAAGTGAAATATATATTAAACAAAAGTGAAATAAACTATACAGTGGGGCAAAAAAGTATTTAGTCAGCCACCAATTGTGCAAGTTCTCTCATTTAAAAAGATGAGAGAGGCCTGTAATTTTCATCATAGGTACACTTCAACTATGACAGACAAAATGAGAAAGAAAATCCAGAAAATCACATTGTAGGATTTTTTATGAATTTATTTGCAAATTATGGTGGAAAATAAGTATTTGGTCACCTACAAACAAGCAAGATTTCTGGCTCTCACAGACCTGTAACTTCTTCTTTAAGAGGCTCCTCTGTTCTCCACTCGTTACCTGTATTAATGGCACCTGTTTGAACTTGTTATCAGTATAAAAGACACCTGTCCACAACCTCAAACAGTCACACTCCAAACTCCACTATGGCCAAGACCAAAGAGCTGTCAAAGGACACCAGAAACAAAATTGTAGACCTGCACCAGGCTGGGAAGACTGGATAGGCTATAGGTAAGCAGCTTGGTTTGAAGAAATCAACTGTAGGAGCAATTATTAGGAAATGGAAGACATACAAGACCACTGATAATCTCCCTCGATCTGGGGCTCCACGCAAGATCTCACCCCGTGGGGTCAAAATGATCACAAGAACAGTGAGCAAAAATCCCAGAACCACACGGGGGGACCTAGTGAATGACCTGCAGAGAGCTGGGACCAAAGTAACAAAGCCTACCATCAGTAACACACTACACCGCCAGGGACTCAAATGCTGCAGTGCCAGACGTGTCCCCCTGCTTAAGCCAGTACATGTCCAGGCCCGTCTAAAGTTTGCTAGAGAGCATTTGGATGATCCAGAAGAAGATTGGGAGAATGTCATATGGTCAGATGAAACAAAAATAGAACTTTTTGGTAAAAACTCAACTCATCGTGTTTGGAGGACAAAGAATGCTGAGTTTCATCCAAATAACACCATACCTACTGTTAAGCATGGGGGTGGAAACATCATGCTTTGGGGCTGTTTTTCTGCAAAGGGACCAGGACGACTGATCCGTGTAAAGGAAAGAATGAATGGGGCCATGTATCGTGAGATTTTGTGTGAAAACCTCCTTCCATCAGCAAGGGCATTGAAGATGAAACGTGGCTGGGTCTTTCAGCATGACAATGATCCCAAACACACCGCCCGGGCAACTAAGGAGTGGCTTCGTAAGAAGCATTTCAAGGTCCTGGAGTGGCCTAGCCAGTCTCCAGATCTCAACCCCATAGAAAATCTTTGGAGGGAGTTGAAAGTCTGTGTTGCCCAGCAACAGCCCCAGCAACAGCCCCAAAACATCACTACTCTAGAGGAGATCTGCATGGAGGAATGGGCCAAAATACCAGCAACAGTGTGTGAAAACCTTGTGAAGACTTACAGAAAACGTTTGACCTCTGTCATTGCCAACAAAGGGTATATAGTATTGAGATAAACTTTTGTTATTGACCAAATACTTATTTTCCACCATAATTAGCAAATTCATTAATTTAAAATCCTACAATGTGATTTTCTGGATTTTTTTTTATCTCATTTTGTCTGTCATAGTTGAGGTGTACCTATGATGAAAATTACAGGCCTCTCTCATCTTTTTAAGTGGGAGAACTTGCACAATTGGTGGCTGACTAAATACTTTTTTGCCACACTGTATATTTTTTTTTACAGTGAACATTACACATTACACATTACATAGTTAAAGTACAAAAGGGAAAATAAATAAACATACATATGGGTTTTATTTACAACAGTGTTTGTTCTTCACTGGTTGCCCTTTTCTTGTGGCAACAGGTCACACATCTTGCTGCTGTGATGGCACACTGTGGTATTTCACCCAATAAAAATGTGAGTTTATCAAAATCGGGTCTGTTTTTGAATTCTTTGTCGGTCTATGTAATCTGAGGGAAATGTGTGTCTAATATAGTCATGCATAAGGTTAGGAAGTGCAGCTCAGTTTCCACCTCATTTTGTGGGCAGTGTGCACATAGCCTGTCTTCTCTTGAGAGCCAGGTCTGCCTATGGCAACCTTTCTCAATAGCAAGGCTATGCTCACTGAGTCTGTACATAGTCAAAGCTTTCCTTAAGTTTGGGTCAGTCACAGTGGTCAGGTATTCTGCCACTGTACTCTCTGTTTAGGGCCAAATATCATTCTAGTTTGCTCTGTTTTTTGTTTGTTAATTCTTTCCAATGTGTCAAGTAATTATCTTTTTGTTTTCTCATGATTTGGTTGGGTCTAATTGTGCTGCTGTCCTGGGGCTCTGTGGGGTTTGTTTGTGTTTGTGAACAGAGCCCCATGACCAGCTTGCTTAGGGGACTCTTCTCCAGGTTCATCTCTCTGTAGATGATGGCTTTGTTACGGAAGGTTTGGGAATCGCTTTCTTTTAGGTGGTTGTAGAATTTAACATCTCTTTTCTGGATTTTGATCATTTGTGGGTATCGGCCTAATTCTGCTCTGCATGCATTATTTGGTGTTTTACGTTGTACACAGAGGATATTTTTGCAGAGTCTCAATTTGGTGTTTGTCCCATTTTGTGAAGTCTCGGTTGGTGAGCGGACCCCAGACCTCACAACCATAAAGGGAAATGGGCTCTATGACTGATTCAAGTATTTTTAGCCAGATCCTAATTGGTATGTTGAATTTTATGTTCCTTTTGATGGCATAGAATGCCCTATCTTGCCTTATCTCTCAGATCGTTCACAGCTTTGTGGAAGTTACCTGTGGCGCTGATGTTTAGGCCAAGGTAAGTATAGTTTGTGTGCTCTAGGGCAACGGTGTCTAGATAGAATTTGTATTTGTGTTCCCGGCAACTGGACCTTTTTTGGAACACCATTATTTTGGTCTTACTGAGATTTACTGTCAGGGCCCAGGTCTGGCAGAATCTGTGCAGAAGATCTAGGTGCTGCTGTAGGCCCTCCTTGGTTGGTGAAGAAGCACCAGATCATCAGCAAACAGTAGACATTTGACTTCAGATTCTAGTAGGGTGAGGCCGGGTGCTGCAGACCTTTCTAGTGCCCGCGCCAGTTCGTTGATATATATGTTGAAGAGGGTGGGGCTTAAGCTGCATCCCTGTCTCACCCCACAGCCCTGTGTGAAGAAACGTGTGTTTTTTTGTCAATTTTAACCACACACACTTGTTGTTTGTGTACATGGATTTTATAATGACGTATGTTTTACCGCCAACACCACTTTCCATCAATTTGTATAGCAGACCCTCATGCCAAATTGAGTCGAATGCTTTTTTGAAATCAACAAAGCATGTGAAGACTTTGCCTTTGTTTTGGTTTGTTTGGTTGTCAATTAGGGTGTGCAGGGTGAATACATGGTCTGTTGTACGGTAATTTGGTAAAAAGCCAATTTGACATTTGCTCAGTACATTGTTTTCATTGAGGAAATGTACGATGATTAATGATAATGCAGAGGATTTTCCCAAGGTTACTGTTGACGCATATCCCACGGTAGTTATTGGGGTCAAATATGTCTCCACTTTTGTGGATTGGGGTGATCAGTCCTTGGTTCCAAATATTGGGGAAGATGCCAGAGCTAAGGATGATGTTAAAGAGTTTTAGTATAGCCATTTGGAATTTGTTGTCTGTATATTTGATCATTTCATTAAGGATACCATCAACACCACAGGCCTTTTTGGGTTGGAGTGTTATTATTTTGTCCTGTAGCTCATTCAAGGAAATTGGAGACTCCCGTGGGTTCTGGTAATCTTTAATAGTTGATTCTAAGATTTGTATTTGATCATGTATATGTTTTTGCTCTTTATTCTTTGTTATAGAGCCAAAAAGATTGGACAAGTGGTTTACCCATACATCTCCATTTTGGATAGATAATTATTTGTGTTGTTGTTTGTTTATTGTTTTCCAATTTTCCCAGAAGTGGTTAGAGTATATGGATTCTTCAATTACATTGAGCTGATTTCTGACGTGATGTTCCTTCTTTTCCGTAGTGTATTTCTGTATTGTTTTAGTGATTCACCATAGTGAAGGCGTAGACTCAGGTTTTCCAGGTCTCTATGTTTTTGGTTGGACAGGTTTCTCAATTTCTTTCTTAGATTTCTGCATTCTTCATCAAACCATTTGTCATTGTTGTTCATTTTCTTCGGTTTTCTATTTGAGATTTTTAGATTTGATAGGGAAGCTGAGAGGTCAAATATACTGTTAAGATTTTCTACTGCCAAGTTTACACCTTCACTATTACAGTGGAACGTTTTACCCAGGAAATTGTCTAAAAGGGATTGCATTTGTTGTTGCCTAATTGTTTTTTGGTACGATTTCCAAACTGCATTCCTTCCATCTATAGCATTTCTTAATGTTACTCAGTTCCTTTGGCTTTGATGCCTCATGATTGAGTATTGCTCTGTTCAACTAGACTGTGATTTTGCTATGGTCTGATAGGGGTGTCAGTGGGCTGACTGAACGCTCTGAGAGACTCTGGGTTGAGGTCAGTGATAAAGTAGTCTACAGTACTACTGCCAAGAGATGAGCTGTAGGTGTACCTACTGTAGGAGTCCCCTTGAACCCTACCAATGACTATGTACATACCCAGCGTGCGACAGATCTGCAGGAGTTGTGACCCGTTTTTGTTGGTTATGTTGTCATAGTTGTGCCTAGGGGGGCATATGGGGGAGGGAATGCTGTCACCTCCAGGTAGGTGTTTGTTCCCCTGTGTGCTGAGGGTGTCCGGTTCCTGTCCAGTTCTGGCATTTAGGTCGCCACAGACGAGTACATGTCTCTTGGCCTGGAAATTATTGATTTCCCCCTCCAGGATGGAGAAGCTGTTTTCATTCAAATATGGGTATTCTAGTGGGGGGATATAGGTAGCACACAGGAGGACATTTTTCTCTGATGAGATCATTTCCTTTTAAAATTTCGAGCAAAATGTTTCTGTGTTGATTAATTTAAAAATGACTTAGGTCTGCTCTATACCAAATAAGAATACCCCCTGAGTCCCTTCCCTGTTTTACTATCGGTTTGTTTGGTGGAAGGGACTTCCCGCTCTCTGTGATCTAGAGGGCAACCAGGATGACAATGTCTGTATTTCTGATTTCTTTGATGAAGTCCAGGTTCCTGGTCTTTAGGCCAAAGGCAGATGACCTCAGGCCTTGGATAGTCCATGATTAGATAGTGAAGGCTTTGTGTTCCATAAAGTGTCCAGTGTTGTTTGTCGTGTGGTTCGGCCTCAGACCAGTAAGTGTGAGCAGAGCCTGCTTATCATCTGGTACATGCCATTGGCTTGAGCTTGTGTAGGAGTGGGGGATGGGCCTGTTCACCTGCTCACGGCCTGGGCATATGTGTGACTTTCATGTGGAGTTCCTCTTTGCGAGAGTGGGGGCCATGGGGTAGGCAGGAGGGCCATAGGTCTGATCTGAAGGGGCCTATGTGGGCATGGGGTGTTTGGACACCAGAGTTTAGAGACTGTGTTTGGGAAAAAGTAGATTTTCTTCTATATATTTCCTGTTTGAGTCCATAAGAAGTACAATCTGTGGCTTATGTATGTCCTCAGTGGGTGTAGGTTTTTTTTCAGTAGGGCTATGGGGGGGTGCTATGGGGTGGGATCCCCTGGGCTTGGGGTTCTTCATATATCTGTCCTGCTGTGATGTCGAGGCTATGGTTAGGATCTGAGGTGGGCTGTTCTGCTCGCTTCTCTTCAGGGGAGGCCAGCTCTAATGGGTTGTTCTCTCTCACACGTCATCTTTCTCACCTTCTCCCTCCACCTTCTCCTCTAGTGCTCTGTTCTTCTCCTGCCGCTGGGCCTTCTTCTTCTGCTCCTGCTCTGTCTCCTGTTGAAGTTGTCACACCACAATCCAGAGTTCTGATATGTCTCTCTCCCCCTCCAGCTCTTCAGGTCTGGCTGAGGGGGTGTTTTTGTGCTAGACTGTTGTCTGTGTCTGTGTTGACTGGAGTGTGTTCACTTGCTGTTCTCAGCTCCACCTGCCTTACCTCCAGCTGGGTGAATTTATCCTTCATTTTAGTGAGGTTGTAGTGATCTGTGCTGGGAGGTTGACTTTCTGCTTGGGTTGCTAGTCTGTGGGGTTGTATAATGAATTACTTAAATGTAAATGTAAATGTGACTCGCTCGGGGTGGGGGAGTCTTTCTCAAGAGAGAACTTCTCCTGCTGCGCTCCCTCTTTGATTCGGTGTAGGTCCAGCTGAACTGTTTGGGGTTGCCCTGTACCAATACTGTTCCAGACTTAACATTGGTTATCTCAGTCCTTGTTGTCTAGTGTCCTGAGTTTCCACCCATCGCTAACAACACCCCCCCTCCCCCTCTTGACAGAGGGGTAGTGTGTTAATATAGCACCGCACCATGCCAGCGGATGGTCTGTGTGGAAGTTGCTTACGTCCCTTCTGTCCTCCAGTTGTTTGTTAAGGGAGTTGTGAACCAGGAGGCCCCGCAGGAAGTTCCGTATCCAGGGGTCCTTCACTGTGTGTTCTGTGGAGCACGGGGGCTGTTCATGGACTGCCTGATCAGAAACACCTCTGCTCGCATAGTGGTAAGCATACACATGCTCGCTTCCAGGCGCATACTCAAATGCAGGCATACAGACAAGTGTATTCACACACACACACACACACACACACACACACACACACACACACACACACACACACACACACACACACACACACACACACACACACACACACACACACACACACACACACACACACACACACAATCAAATGTATAGATGGATAATGAAAGAAGGAAATGCACATTCCTTCCTCCAGGTGGTTTCCCCAGGCTTCCTGCTCATCTCAGGTCTGGCAGAACCAGTGGTCAGGGCCTACTCCCTGATCACAGACCTTGTGCAGCGCTCCGAGGGCACCCAGGGACGACTCAGCGAGCCTAGGGACAGGGCAGCAGGCGAGACCCTGGATTCTCGTCGGGCCTTCAAGTCTCTGGTGGAGAGATGGGATGACAGGCACACTCTGGACCTGCTAGTGCTACCGGGAGCAGTGAAGGAGACTTTACTGGATCTGGTGAGGGAATCTGGGCTGGGATCTAACCCTGGTCCCGGGGGCTTGAACCCGGGTCATGGGGGTTCAAACCCAGGTCATGGTTGTTTAAATCCTGGTCCAGGGCTGGGCTCAAACACCATTCCAGGGCTGGGCTTGAACCTTGGTCTTGGGGGGTCTAGAGACAGAATGGGTCTAATGGACACTGATACACAGAGACTATGGGACAGCCAATTCGAATTAGATGCACTAACACTTATGGATACCAGAATAGGGACCAGAGCTGGAGAGGCAAGGGACATACAGGAAGTACAGGGGATGTCAATGACCAAATCAACGACCAAACCTTCCAAACATTCCTACCACAACCAAGACCCTGGTCTACAGAATATTGGACTGTTTTCTCAACAGACGTTCACTACCGCAACTGTAAAAGTTACAGAGGGAAGCAGATATGGGACACAAGGAGGGATAGGGATTGGGAACGAAGCAGCCCCCCGAGATCCCATCTTCCACTCTTTCCCCCAAAACGAAGACATACGTGGTCGAGCCGAGGGGTCGGAGGGGGCAAAAGAGGTACAAGGGCATTCCCCACAGGAGGTAAAGGAGGAGGGACACCTGGAAGAGGAGGAGGAGATAGAGACAGAGGAGGGAGAAGGGAACATGTTGTCAGTAGGGAGCAAGGAGGAGTTTGGCCTGCTTCTGAAGTTCTTCACGGCTATGGGCTATGCGGAAGACGTGGTACTGAGGGTCCTAGCCCAGCCCAGACCCAGAGAAGCTTCCCAGATCCTGGACCTGGTGCAACAAGAGCAGGACCGGACCAGACTGGCCATGAACAGCCTTGTGGAGCTAGCGCATAGAGAGGTGGAGGAGAGGGGAAGCGAGGGGGAGGAGAGCGGAGGTGAAGAAGTGAGAGGAAAGAGAAGCGGTATAGATAAAAGAGTGGCGATGGAGGGAGGCGTGGGAGAAGGGGTGAGGGCTAGAGAAGAGCAAAGAGAGGAGAAGGGACGAGGGGGAGAGTGCAGGATTGTTTGATGATTTGTCCAAGGATTCAACAGAGGTAGACAGGGGGAGAGGTGAGGGGGGCAGGGAGAGCAATGAAGGGAACAGTAAGGGAGGAGAGGTGGGGAACGAGGATGATTTTGTACTGGGGGTGCTGAAGGGGGCTGCGGCCAACTGTGGGTACACAGAGGAGAAGGTAACAAAAGTATACAGTATGTTACCTGAACTGTCCATACGTCAGCTACTCCTGGAGCTACAGAGAGAGAGCACCAGAGAGACAGAATCCAAATCCCAGGACAGGGTACGTGACGAACCAAGAGAGGTGAATGAGGTTGTCTCAGAGGTACGGAAAAAGAAGTGCAGAAAAGAGGAAACGGAGAAGGAGAGGGGTAAAGAGAGGAAGGCACCGGCACAACCATTCACAACTACTGAAAACCGAGGAGGAGAAAGGAAGAGTGCCAAAGGAATGAGTGAAAGGAAGACTGATGAGGTAGGAGGAGTGAAAGTGCCAAACCGAACCGTTGATGGCCCAGTTAGGGTTGAACCGGATCTGGCTCAGTGGAATGCTGTGATGAACCAGGTTCCGTTCCCGACCCATGGTCTCCAGAAGAACCCCACACAGACACGACAGCAACCCGGCCAGACACCCCCCCCACGTCGAGCCAGCCCCCCTTTAGTCAGAGGGCCTCCCCAGCCCACCTACCCCATCACACTACCTCCACAACCCACCAACCTTCCCTTATTTCCCCATCAACTCGTTTACCCTCTGACCCAGCCACACCAGACCACCTTAGACTCCGCCCTCACCGTGAATAAATCCTCAGCAACCAGAGTGAAGGAGAAACTGGGTTTCCTTACCCTAGCGACAGAGGTTCCAGAAAGAAAGGGTCTCCCTGCCCCGGCTGTTGACAGATGGGGTCTCCCGCCCATGGCAGCAGGGTCTTTAGTGACCGGGCAGCAGCGCTTCCTGGAAGGACTACAGACGCCATTTGACCTCAAGCTGACTGACCAACCAGGAGACCCAGGGCTCAGGATGGTGGTCATCGACGGGAGCAATGTTGCCATGAGGTGAGAACGAGGGATTAAAAGAGGTGAGAGGACAAATAGATTAACAATACGATGGAAAATGTAGAAGAGCAGGCAAAATGTTGAGTTTATTCCTTCATTCATTAAGTTATTTAGTAAACGCTTTCACAGAAAGCAGTGTAGAAACAACAAAGTGACATACCTGTGTGGCCCCTGCATTACATGACTCCACAACTGTTTTAGTTGTAATGCTATGCTCCAACTAACAGCTATTGTTTTCATGATTCAAATAACAAGTATACTACACAGCAGTGTTTAATGTTTTTATCTCACTCCTCTGTAGTCACGGTCTGGGTAATTTCTTCTCGTGTCGAGGAATCGCCCTGGCCGTGCAACACTTCTGGAACCGCGGCCATCGCGAAATCAGCACCTTACTGCCCCAGTGGAGGCAGAAGAGAGACCCCCGGGTCAAAGGTAACACTTCCATCTGGAAGGCCAGACTTTTACATCCATCCAACTCTTTCATTTCACCAGTTTTGTCAAGTCACTTCAGGAAGTGAAGTTTTTTGTATGGATTTGGCATTAATGTGTTTGTCCATTAATTAATTCCCTTCCTGAATTGACCCCAAGCCTGTATAGTATTATCCCTAAGGAATTGATTAATTGTGGCAAATGTGTATGTGTTGTTTTCAGAGCAGCACTACCTTACTGAGCTCCAGAACCTGGGTCTCCTCTCCTACACCCCCTCCAGAGAGGTCCAGGGGAAGAGGATAAACTCATACGATGACAGGTTGGATCCTCGCTTCTGTCATACTACAGATCTGTTGGAAACAGCTTTTAAACTATATGCATTGCTTATAAACAGCTTACAATCTTTATATTAATAGCCACTTATTAACAGCTTCTAAACTTTACATTAATATATTTTATAAACTCCCTTAAAACTGCTTATAAACAGCTTTGTTACAGTTTAAGTTCATATATGTACATTATAAGGCTTGTTTGTGCTTAGTAGGGAATATTCTCTAAATGGATGAATTGACATCCCCATTGCCCTCTTCCCTCGTCGTTCATCCCTCTCTTCTCTGCAGGTTCATGCTGCAGCTGGCCCAGAAAACGGATGGCGTGATCGTGACAAATGACAACTTTCGAGACCTGCTGGATGAGTCCCATGAATGGAGAGACATCATCAAGAAAAGGTAGAGCAAGAGAAAGAAAGGAATGGAGGAGAGGAAACAGTTGAGATAAAATGGGCATGAAATAATGTTTTGTCAATAAGCTGACTGTATATTAGCAACTGTCCAGTGAAATCAGAAACATTTTCAGAAATAGATTTTTGGATAGATGTGTGCATTGCACAGGACAGCAACCATATCATTTTCATTCTCCCTTAGTGGATTTGACAACTAAAGTCAACCTTTTGTATAAACCAAACACCCCTTTGATTTGAAAGTGATATATTCGCCTCATATCTCTATGACATCAGATCCTATTTACATCTTCTGACTGTATGCACATTTGTATTCACGTATCAAAAAACACATCTTCATGCCAGGTCTAAATGCAGATTTTCTCAGTGTAAAATGCAATTAGGCCAGCCTGACCACATTCAGTGGGCAACATCATCAGTGCTCCGTCTAAAATAAAGCGTTCTTTTAAGTGTTCCACCTATTGAATGTCAAAAGAGCAAGGGGCGAGCGTACTACTGCACACAAATTCAAATGTGGTGTCGGCATTTAACCACCCGTTTTACTAAAACGTATCAACGGCGGATCATTATTTAGGACGGGTGCATATCATTTTTGTTTGGAGTTTTCAATTTCGTCTTCATCATCACTATCGCACTATAACCGTCTCTCTCTCCCCTTCAGACTTTCCCCATCAAGTTTCATACATTGTGTCTTTGCATTATCCGGTAAGCTATAGGCTAATTTATTTCTGATATTTTGCTTTAGGTAGGTCTTTTTGAAACAGTAGGCGTAGGCCTACAAGTAGACTAGGCCTAGTCAGTGGCGATTTTAGCATGTAAATCTTTGTGGGGCAAACTCCTCCAAAAATGTTTTGATGCATACCAGCAAAGCCTCTACACAACACTAAACAATACATTAATTGTACTATAAACGGTGACAAAAGGTGTCCACAAACTGTTAGGACCTAGATAAATCTGTCCCAACAGATCCTTACCACCGCTACACCTGGCTATCAGCGGAGCCTGGCAGCGAAGCAGTTCATTCAGCCTCATTTACTGCCTTTTTAAAAAACATAGCTGATATGGCTGACCTCCTTTAACAAATGTGGTTTCTACTGACATTTCAGATGTACAAACTGGGAACGATGAGCGGACAAGAGGCAATCCGTAATTTAGATTAAGATATTAATGAGCGAGCTAAGACGGGCGTAGTGAATATAACAATTTGTTCTCAAATGTACAGCGACATAATTCAGAACATGGGCCGCTCTTACAGTACTCTCCCTGTACACCAAGTCAGAACCATAGGATAAATAAAGGGGTTATATAAGACAATGAACGCTCTTACAATATTCGATGAGGACATTTATCTAAAATAGGCTACATGTGCACCACCAAGTCAGAACAGTAGGCTACGTTGTGAGGGGGAAAGGTACCAAATTATTAGAGTGAGGCACATGGACTACTAACAGCTTACTACACAACATACATTTGGTATTACTTTCTTAGCCACAGTATACATATCTCCCTGGCATATTACATCCTTTATGCAGCAGCATACAAGACATTTCTGGACTTTGTTTTGCTGTGCTCACTTGAACAGGAAGGTGGCGCAGCAGCCCTTCTTGTGGGCAAATTTTGTCATCAAACTTTGTCTTCAGTCTGGCATGCTCTGGATTTATGGTGCTTTCAAGACAACTGGGAACTGAAAAAAACACAGTCGAATCATGACGTAAGTGATCTTCAGGTTGGAGCTCTAGAAAGTGGCCAGAGTTCCTGACTAGGAATTCCATGTTGGATGACCACTCAAAGGGTATAATCCGAGTTCCCAGTTCTCTTGAACTCACTGAAGTCTAAGATTTCCTAGTTCCAATTTTCCAGTTGTTTTGAATGCGGCAGAAGTCATGCTGGATTGACAGCATGACCAATATATTCAACCTTATCTGGCCCATGGTGTTGCATGTGAATGTTGATCCTTTTAAGCTTGTAAAAGAGACCCTTAAACCCAGACATGGACCAAACACCCTCTCCACTGAAAAGCAGGCTAGTGTTTGCTTTGCAACGCTAGCAGTTGCGATTTCCAACTGTGTAGTGTTTATGCCCAATGGCCGATGAGCATCGATACGTTTTATCTACAATTTCTCTTCAAATGACAAGGATTGAAAAGGATTTGCCAGTGGATTGTCAACTTGATTCATGATGATGACTGCTTGCTAGCTAAGATTCTGAAAATATGATGTTGACATGATCAGTCCAATCAAAGCTATGGTAGATAACGTGATTTGATGTAATATATCGTCAACCTATGTTGTAATAATTGCATTGTTTGCTCTTTAACCTGTTCCAACGATCACATTCTCACTCATCACAATATGCAATAAAACCTGTGCAGAATATATGCCCACACTTTAGTCCGGAATAGGTAAATAGTTATTGCAATATTGCAGTGAAGATGTCAGCAAATATTGGCATGTTCATTCCGAAATAGCCTAAGATGACGCTCAAAGGGAACGATGGAAAACAGTTAACGTGAAAAAGTTGAATAGCACTCCATTGACGTAATGTAGCTGTCACGGATTCCCCCGGTACTCCCCGGCCTTTAGGTGTCACTGAACTGTCATTACGCACACCTGATTCCAATTCCCTTGATTAGTAATTGTATATATATGTGCCCTCTGTTCACCATTGTCTTGTCGGTTATTGTTCCTATGTCCGTTCGTCTTGTGAGTACCTGTGCTTTGTTTCGACTTTCGTGCTGCGTGTATTGTGCACTTGTTATTACGAGTCGCGTGTATTTATTAGAGGTTTAACCTCACTCTTTTGTTTGGGTTTACATCCCTGTGTTTTTGTGTATGTTTTGGGCTTTGTCCCAAAACGAAGCCATTTATTTTTGGGTGGAGTATTAAAACTCCATATTAGGTATTCCTGCGCCTTTCTCCAATCATTTATACAACGAGACAGAATAACCGACCCTAAATGGGAATCGCACGTCCGGCAGCTGGCCAACGAAAGGCCTATAGCTGCCAAAGTTGTGTCGGTCAGGGCCAGTTGCAGCTGCTGAAATTGCGTCGTTGTCGGACGGACGGGTCAGTTGCAGTTGCCCGACGTTGCGGTGGCGGACAGGCCAGTTTTAAATTTTGTTTTACCTTTATTTAGCTTGCAAGTTGGTTAAGAACAAATTCTTATTTTCAATTATGGCCTATGAAGAGTGGGTTAACTGCCTTGTTCAGGGGCAGAACGACAGATTTTTACCTTGTCAGCTCGGAGACTCGATCTTGCAACCTTTCGGTTACTAGTCCAACGCTCTAACCACTAGGCTACCCTGCCGCCCCAGTTGCAGCCGCCCGAAGTTGCGGCGGTGTCGGATGGTCCATTCCCGTTGTCTCCATTTAGGGTCGGTTATTCTGTCACGTTGTATGAATTAAAGCAATTTTTTTCTCAGTTCCACACTATGAGAATTTTACTCAACTTTTATAAGCCATAAAATGTGTGTTCTACTCGCGCTACAACCAGCACTGCAGAAGTATGAATGAGTAAAAGGAAAGTGTATCTATAGGCTTGTGTTGTTATTATTAGCGGCTTGGGTCTTTTAACATCGAGAAATACTTAACTTTCTCTGTTCATAGGAGTAACAACATTAATTTGTGCATTATGCAGAAATAATGCGGTGCGACTTGAGTTTCGGTATTATCTGGAAGACTGCTGCTTTCTGGTCAGTGTTAGTGGAGGGATGTTGAGGCAGACCCTTTGTCTTCCCTTTGTCTGCCATCAGATGCTGGCCCAGTATAATAAGTGAATTATTTAAATGTATGCTCCCTCAGCTGTGCTTCACAAGTAATACAACAACTGATCTATTACTTGTGTGATCATATGGCCTACCTCAAATGTTTTTTTTAAAAATGTTTTGGGCTTATAGACTACTGCAACAACCTCATTGCTACAGTACTGGTTTTAATAGGTTAATGTTGCCTAGGCTTACGTTTTTTAATTGATGTCAAATAAAATCTGAGTGTTGGATCTCAGCTTGCATTTTCACTCATTAAAGGTTGGTGACCACTTATGTAGGCTTATAGGCTATACACTGTATACAATTTAATTGTGACCACAAATTATCTGTATAAATGGGAGGGAAAGTTAGATCTGAACACAATGCGGCCAGAGTGCACGCATTTTATGAACAATTTAATTGCAAGTAAATGCGAGGCCCGTGTTCGGCATGTCATCCTAATCACAGCTGTTCAGATAGGACTAATACAAGCTGTAAATTAGGTCTCAGTGTCATACTGATTTTGTATTACCCAGACTCCTCCAGTACACGTTTGTAGGTGATCACTTCATGGTGCCTGATGACCCGCTGGGCCGAGAAGGACCCCATCTGGATGACTTCCTACGCTCACTGCACAGGTAACACATACACATTTCCCCTTACTCTTTGACTAGATTTCTCCCACATAAACATGTACACGTTGCTCATACTCTTTCTCTGTCTCTCTGTCTCTCTGTCTCTCTCTCTCTCAGGACTCCTGTCTCAGGCAGTCACTCATTTGCGGGCACTGCCTCCACCCCCTTCCCCCAAGCTCCCAGGGCCCAGACAGAGGTCCTGAAGTTCAGGGACAGAACACCTGGTGTAGCTGTAGAGCCAGAGTCCAGCCAGGCCCGCGGCAGAGGGAAAAGGAAGGGGCAGGCTCAGGCTGGACACGGTAGCCCTGGAATGGACCTTGTTCCAGGGATGGGCCTTGGCCTGGATATGGAGAGGAGTGCAGCAGAGACCTCCAGACTTAGGGAGAGCTTATCCCAGGTGTTCCCAGGACAAGACAGCATTGTTACTCTGGTGCTGCAGTGTAACCCTACAGTGACTGACATCAATTCACTGTCACACTTTATGCTGCAGCAACAGATAGAGAGTGAGCATGGGGGTGTAGACTGAGTGATGGGGGGAGGACGCTTGTTTGTGTGTGTGTGTGCGCGCGTGTGTTTGAGGTGGTATTCCAGTAGTATTCCAGAAAAATAAGACTGTTTGAAGACCAATAACTTTCTTTCTTCCTTTCTATTCAGTCTAGTCCATCGTGTGCATATTGATGTATTAATGTATATTATTTAAGTGTTTGAATGAAAGGTTTAGTTAAAAGACAGACAGATCTTCAAAGTATGTTTCTTAATAGATTTGTATCCAGTTAATGTTGGAAACAGGACTTAAATACTGCAAAACAATTTTTAAAACATATTTCGTACCCTTACATTTTTATTTTATTTTTTGTATCACTTCTGGCCACTGTTGGATTTTGTGTTAGGGATGAGTAGTGTTGCTGAATTCAGTGTACAATGTTATCTATTGAACATGACATTACAGCATGGAATTATTAAGTTGATGATGCTCAACTTCCAATGAATAATTTTAAACTCAGAAGTGTCGTACTTCAATAGTATAACTTTGTTAATGTTATTACATGAACTGTAGTTTAAAGAGTAAGACAATTGTTTATTTTTATACTGTGTATTCATACCATAAATGCTGTTTGAAATAGGAACAATATTATTGTAAGAAGAGTTAGAAAATGCATATAAACCATAATAAGAATTAACATATTGAAAAAATATAATCAATCAAATCTCATTTAATCAATCAATGAATTAACACATTACACATGTTCTCCATGTGGGGACTGTTACATTGAATGTAAATTCAAACACACGTTTGTCATGTTAAGACAGTTGTTTACACTTAGAAATAACAAGAAAAGTAAGTACATTTCATCAAAAACATGGAAGGTGTTCTACAGGGGTTGTTTCTTGGTCCTGTACTTTTTACTGTTTACATTAACAAAATTGTCTTGTCTGTAAAAAAAAGTGTAACTTGCACTTGTATGCCTAAAGTACTGTTGTTTATGCTATTGTTGACCAAGCATGGTTGACCAAGATCTGTCTGAACTACAGTCTGCCTTCATTGTATTACAGAAAAACTTTATTGACCTGAAATTAGTATTGAATACAGGTAAAAGTATATGTAGTTCTCTAGAGCACATAAACATAGCTCTGTGTTAAGCATATGTACTTTGGATGGTACATTGATTGTGTCCCTGCTTCTAAGTATCTGTATAGCTGAAAAGCTGTCTTTTAAAAAGCATATTCATGAGTTAGTTAAGAAGCTGAGAATAAAAATGAGCTTCTTCTATAGAAATAGGTCCTGCCTCTCGATAAATAGAGGACCTGGGGTGGCAGGGTAGCCTAGTGGTTAGAGCGTTGGACTAGTAACCGAAAGGTTTCACGTTCAAATCCCCGAGCTGACAAGGTACAAATCTGTCGTTCTGCCCTAGAACAGGCAGTTTAACCCACTGTTCCTAGGCCGTCATTGAAAATAAGAATTTGTTCTTAACTGACTTGCCTAGTTAAATAAAGGTTGAAAAAATCCATTTAAAAAAGCAGATTAATCCTAGACTACGGCGACATCATCTATATGAAATCAGCTGCTACTTCATTAAAGCCATTAGATGCCGTTTATCAAAGCTCATTGCGCTTTGTTACGTGCGACAACTGTAATGCTCATCACTCTGCATTCTCTACCAGAAAGTTGCTTGTCCCTTTTTGATACATTGCTTTGTTTTCATTTATAAAAGCACTTTTACAAAAAAGTCCCACTTTACCTAACGTCATTACTGAACCTTTGACATACGAGTTACCACACCTGGCCTTAGGGATGGTTTCACTCTGGGAATGTATTTGTTCTCTACTGAGTTAGGTAAATCAGCTTTTAGTTTTCATGCACCTTATTTGTGGAACGATCTTCAAAATGTTCTTAAATGTGTTGTTTTGGTGCCTCTGTGGCAATTCAGAAAGCTGATTTTAGGACCTTAGTACTGATGAATGTGTTATTTGTTTTATGACCGTGTAGTTTCTTTCCTTCTGTTCGCATTTCGTATTTATATTGATGTGTGTATTCTCTGTCATTTATGTCATTCAGGGCTCATAAAATAAAGGTTAAATAAATGAATAAATGGTGAAACATTGACATTTGTTGGTTAGGTTAGGGTTAAGGGGTCGGTTATGGTAAGGCCAGTTTTAGGTTTTGGCAAATTGGAATGTCTGTCAGAAATGTCCCAAATAGCCTCCTGTAATAATATTTACCGTTCCAACTTCACACTCGGTTCACTTGTTCCTCCTTTCTTCTTGCTCTATTCTTGCTTGTCGAAGATCTTTCCATCGGGCTGCTCCTGCCATCTCAGTTTGACATCTTCATCCACTCAGCTCTTTCTTTATCTGAGGAATAAAACAGCATTTTGTGTACTGACTACCGACTATGCAGCCAGCACTGGCTAACACTTTACTGTTCGCCCCCTTATGTATGCATTCATAAAGCTACGTAACACATTATAGCATCAGTGATAGGCAGTCATAAACATGACCAAGTGCATAAGATGCTTTAAAAGGTACGTTTAATGGTCGCTGCAGAAGACCGACAAGTCTGCAGTAAATTATAGCTGAGAGGAAGAGCAGGTGAGACTCACCTGCTGTAAGATGGCCTCCTGAACGGCAGGATCAGTCGGGTCCACAGGTTTTCAATGGGTTTCAAATATCTTGGTACGGGTCAAGTTTGTGATGCAATTGACCTTATCAAGGGCCCCAAGACCAGTGGAAGCAAAATAGCCCCATAACATTAAAAAAATCCACCACCATATTTTACAGATCTGGGGAAGTGTACCAAAACATTTCTGCAGCATTGAAGGTCCCCAAGAACACAGTGGCCTCCATCATTCTTAAATGGAAGCAGTTTGGAACCACCAAGACTCTTCCTAGAGCTGGCCGCACAGTCAAACTGAGCAACTGGGGGGGAAGGGCCTTGGTCAGGGAGGTGACCAAGAACCCGATAGTCACTCTGACAGAGCTCCAGAGTTCCTCTGTGGAGGTGGGAGAACCTTCCAGAAGGACAACCGTATCTGCAGCACTCCACCAATCAGGCCTTTATGGTAGAGTGGCCAGATGGAAGCCACTCCCCAGTAAAAGGCTCACTTGGAGTTCGCCAAAATGGACTCTCAGACCATGAGAAACAAGATTCTCTGGTCTGATGAAACCAAGATTGGACTATTTGGCCTGAATGCCAAGCGTCACATCTGGAGCAAACCTGGCGTCATCCCTTTGGAGAAGAATGGTGGTGGCAGCATCATGCTATGGGGATGTTTTCGGTGGCAACAACGTTAAGGTATGAACTGTTTCGGTTGTTCTCTTTGTTGTTTTGCTATTCAGTGTTCAATTGAACTAATAAAAGTATGAACACGTACCACGCTGCGCTTTGGTCCTCTCCTTCCAACAGCCGTGACACCACCTCAACAAGACCAATGCGCTTGTCAGCAATCCTGGTCTAAATGTTCTGATAGTACAAACACTGAGCTGTAAATACAATGTTCTCAACATTGTATCAGATAGAGAAGTATTTTTCAAGCTTTCAATTGTGCTTGCTGCTATGGTACTCTCAATGCAGTGTGATGTAAGCAAAAAAAAACATTTTACGGGTAACTTTCAACCAGCGTACCTGAACATATAAATGTTCTTAGCAAAGAAATGTGAAAATAATTGTAAATGGACCATTCTGCCTGTCACGACTTCTGCCGAAGTCGTTGCCTCTCCTTGTTCGGGCGGTGCTCGGCGTTCGACGTCACCAGTCTTCTAGCCATCATTGATCCTTTTTTCATTTTCCCTTGGTTTTGTCTTGTCTTCCCACACACCTGTTTTCAATCCCATTCATTACCTGTTGTGTATTTAACCCTCTGTTTCCCCTCATGTCTTTGTCAGAGATTGTTTTATTGTCAGTGTAGTGTGATTGTTGTATAGGTGCGCGTCGGGTCCTTGTACCCATGTTTGTTTGTTTGTTTATGTACATTTAGTGTTATGGAGCATACTCCGTGGACTTTATTAAAAGACTCCATTTTACACTCCATTTGACTCTCCTGCGCCTGACTTCCCTGCCACCTATTACACCTATGCATGACTCTGCCAGATACATTTTCTTACCTTAAAATCTCAAATACGGATTCAAAAACAAAACCAGATCTTATGTTTCTCCTTAAGCAAAAAAAGTTAATACATTTGATTCTTTAAAATACAGTTATTGGAGATGTTATTAATTCCAACATAGCTAAACCCCTGTCTTAAACTCAGAGCAGTGAGAGAAAAAGCTCTTGAAATCAATTGAACATGTTTAATTCACTCACAAAATTCACATGACAGTTTCAGAATTGATTATTGTAAACCCAAGAACATGTTTTAAAACAGTAATCTCAGTACGAAGTAGGCTAACATGATTGCCATTGTTAGCTAGATAGCTAGCTATATTGGTTGCCTAGCAACAAACATCTTAAGAAGATTGGCAAGAAGATTGTTGGGGGTTACCCTGGGGGTCGTATGCGGGGCCACACCAATGCCATGATTACTGTATATATGTGATAACCTTTGTATGCTTGCAATGCGCAATGATGGAAAAGTATTGGGTAATGGAGATGTACTGCTTTAGTTCTCAGGCTGAGAACTGCCTGCACCTGCTGATAGTCATGCAGCCTCAAGGCCGAGATGTTCCGAAAGTAGCAAAGCGCCTGACACTACACAGGTGTGGTTGATGGCTTGCAGTAAGTAGAGTGAGAAACCACAGTCTAGACATGTTTTTCTCATCTTAGATACTTTGTATCGAATCCAATGCAACAATGTTAAGGTATGATTGATGGTAGGTTGTCCACACCAACTAAACTCAGCAAAAAAAGAAACAACCCTTTTTCTGGACCCTGTCTTTCAAAGATAATTAGTAAAAATCCCAAAAACTTCACAGATCTTCTTTGTAAAGGGTTTTAACACTGTTTCTCATGTTTGTTTAATGAACCATAAACAATTAATGAACATGCACCTGTGGAACGGTCGTTAAGACACTAACAGCTTACAGACGGTAGGCAAATTAAGGTCACAGTTATGAAAACTTAGGACACTAAAGAGGCCTTTCTACTGACTCTGAAAAACACCAAAAGAAAGATGCCCAGTGTCCCTGCTCATCTGCGTGAACGTGCCTTAGGCATGCTGTAAGGAGGCATGAGGACTGCAGATGTGGCCAGGGCAATAAATTGCAATGTCCGTACTGTGAGACGCCTAAGACAGCACTACAGGGAGACAGGACGGACAGCTGATCATCCTTGCAGTGGCAGACCACGTGTAAAAACACCTGGTCAGGATCGGTACATTTGAACATCACACCTGCGGGACAGGTACAGGATGGCAACAACAACTGCCCTAATTACACCAGGAACGCATAATCCCTCCATCAGTGCTCAGACTGTCCACAATAGGCTGAGAGAGGCTGGACTGAGGGCTTGTAGGGCTGTTGTAAGGCAGGTCCTCACCAGACATCACCGGCAACAACGGCGCCTATGGGCACAAACCCACCGTTGCTGGACCAGACAGGACTGGCAAAAAGTGCTCTTCACTGACGAGCCGCGGTTTTGTCTCACCAGGGGTGATGGTCGGATTTGCGTTTCATCGAAGGAATGAGCGTTACACCGAGGCCTGTACTCTGGAGCGGGATCGATTTGTAGGTGGAGGGTCCGTCATGGTCTGGGGCGGTGTGTCACAGCATCGTCGGACTGAGCTTGTTGTCATTGTCACTATTGTCCCCAGCACAATTGTCATGATCAGGACAGAAAGGTCAGAACTGGGAAGATTAGAAAAAGACAAGAACTAGAGCACGAGGAACACACTGGTAGGACTTGATGGGACAAGACGAACTGGCAACAGACAAACAGAAAACGCAGGTATAAATACACAAGGTAATGGGAGACACCTGGTGGGGGTTGGAGACAATCACAAGACAGGTGAAAGATCTTTTTTTTTTAACTAGGCAGGTCAGTTTAGAACACATTTTTATTTTCAATGACAGCCTAGGAACAGTGGGTTAATTGCCATTTTCAGTGGTAGAACAACAGATTTTTACCTTGTCCGCTCGGGGATTTGATCTAACAACTTTTCCGGTAACTCGTCTAACGCTCTCACCACTAGGCTACCTGCCGCCACTTAAAATCATGGTGTGACACAATTAAATGTACATTTAAGGAGAATTCACCTGACAATACATTTGTTTCTGGCATGCAAGAAAACAAGTCTCTGGGGCATAAATTCTATTCTAGACATTTTATGACGTAGTTCATGATGTCAAACAATCTAAACATCAATGGAATCCATAGCTTATGATATTGCATCCATGATTGAAAGCCCCACTCTGTATTTCCAACCATAATTTCAAGTCTAGGACAAATGAGATTCTAGTCTATTCTAGTCTATTCTAGTCTATTCTGTACATTTCATTATGTACAATAGCTTGTGGTGATCTAGGACTGGTTTGTCAAGTTCGGGCGAGGAAAAAGAGAACCCGCCAACTATTTTAGGAACATTCCTAAAGAATAGGCAACACACACACACACACACACACACACACACACACACACACACACACACACACACACAGAGGGAGAGAAAGAGAGCGAGGTGAGGGTATCATGGCTTCTGGCTTTAATAATGTACCGATGTTGAGAAACTGCTGACATATTTATAATGGTGGATTATTTCAAGTGTTATACTTACTTTATAACTTTAGCTATAATTACTATTATTCATGGGTTCAATCTGAATGGAGAATAACCTCATTTCATCTCTTTGTGATTGCATAAGCTAGACAAGACACCAGATAAGGATCAAGATCAAGATATGGAGGTAACACTTTATAATAACTGTCATGTGTATGACTTTATACATGTAGCTGTTTTTTTATATCATGTCATTTTGGGTACCGTACTGTTACAGATTTCCATTAAAATGGCCAAAAATAGCTTTTTAGCTATTTCTAAAGCAATAATTTGCTCGGACTGTCTGGGAGGTGAAAACTGACAACTAGCTTTTATTGGCAGAGAGGTTTGAAACTCTCTTTGTTATTGGTCTGTTAACCAATTTACTGCTTAATGATGTCACCGTGGAAAGCCAAAACTCCTCTCTTCCTTTGCCATCAGTCTCTCCTCTTTCTCCCTCCTTCTCTTCCCTTCCTTTCTCCCTCCTCTCTCTCCTCTCCCCTTGCCCTCTTATCCTCGCGTTCTCCCCTTCCTCTCTCACGTCTCTCCCCTTGCCCCCCTCTCTCCCTTCTGTCTCTCTCGTTCATCTATGTTTACCTCAGTGTATTTGCATAGCTGGCGCAGGGGCTTTTCATTGTAACACACATGCGCACTTGTCTGTGCACACATAAGTTGTGTCCTAAATGGTAACCTATTCCCTTTATAGTACACTACTTTTGACCAGGGCCAATTTGGGATGCAACCATGCACACACACACTTACTTGCCTAAAGCATCACTCTGCAATTTTTTGAGCAGTATATCTCATTGAATATCATTTATAAATTCCTCATGTGTTATAGCTCAATTGAATTTGAGAGCGGTTTCCCTAGTGTCATCCCTCAGTTTTATAGCAAACCAAGAGCAGGCTGCTGTTTTGTTGTTGTTCAAATGACATATTGTGGCTTTAACTCATGGATGTGACATTATACAGCTGTGAATTAAATTGATGTTAAAATTATGTTTGAAGTCAAAGGATCATGGTTTCAGTTCAGACGTGTTGATGTATGTTGGGTTTCAAGTCAATCGAACAGATAGAAAGAGAAGGAAAGAGCAAAAGGGTAGAGGAGGTGGAGGAGGAAAACAGAAAAAGGTCATAAAAAGGGAGGATAGGAAAATGAGAGATGGACCTGTGAGCGATACAGAAAGCAACAGAGAGGAAGCAGGAGGGAGAGAGAAAAAGAGAGGGGGGAGAGCAAGCAACAGTCAGCCAGACTAACATAAAATAACTTGAAAAACAAAGGTAGGTTACTGCTTTCGACTTTCACTTTTTGTTTTGTTACTGATAGCTGTGATTTTTGTATCACAGTAATTCAAGCATGTGTGCTATCTTCCTACACTCTTAGAAAAAAGGGTTCCAAAAGGGTTCTTCGGCTGTCCCCATAGGAGAACCTTGGAAAGTGTTTCCTCTGTGAAAAGGGTTCTTCATGGAACCTTAACGGGTTCTACCTGGAACAAAAAGGGGTTATTCAAAGGGATCTCCTATGGGGACAGCCGAAGAACCATTTTAGGTTCTAGATAGCACCTTTTTTTAAAGAATTTGGTGTAGCCTAGTGTCACAACACTAATAACTGAGACTAGGATATTCAGATAAAGGATCTTAATTTGAGCCAGTTTGCAACAGCAGGAAAAATAATCCTGCAGCAACAGGATATGTGAATTATGTGATGCGATGTGATTCTAATTAATGAGCATTTTTTTGTAGGAGTTGATGTATCTTTCGTAAATTCAGGGTGATCAAATTAAGATCCTTCATCTGTACCCATTTGTAAACAGTTATGTAGACCTACATATGATTTGAAATGTGGAAATGCAGTTTTATTCATTTGTGTTACATATAATTTGAAATGCAGTTGAATATAGTTTTTGTTCATTTGTTTAGAATTCTCCTCATTCATATATATTGCTCTTTGAGATAGAGAGAGAGAAAGAAGACATGAATGAGTGTCATGATAATTGCTAGGCGTGCGTCACTATCATGTCACAGACCAACAGGGAGGAGGACAGGGAGCGTCAGAACAGACATGGATTCAAATACTATTTGAAATCTTTCACATACTTCAAGCATTTGCTCTAGCCTGCCTAGAGTGCAAGATGGGTGGAACCCCAGATTTGGGACTAGTCTATTGGTTCAATACAGCCGGCAAGGTCTATCAAGCACGATTTAAAATGCTACTTGAACCCAGGTCTGCATTAGTGGAGTCATCAGTGAGTGAAGCAGGGTGGAGTTGCCCCTAAACACTGATCTTGGGTCAGTTTTGCATTTCTGTACCTTATGAAAACTTCACCCCTGTCATCAGAGTGAATGAGGAAACACCTTCATCTAGCAGAACTAGTTTAACACAATAGGGAAATGACTGACTGGGAAGCATGTAATCTAACTGGCATTAAAAACCTGACTGACAGCAGTCAACCAAACAGCCTCATTTATTACTTGATTGAAGAAGAGAAAGGCTGTGTTTAGGACAGTAGTTGTTATGTCCTGGTTTAGCATAAGGGGTTAGTCTAACATTTAAAACAATATACGCTTTCCAGTACAATTCTTTATTGGAGAAGAGAAAGGATTGTATTTAGGAAAGTGGTGGTTAGCATTATGGCTTGGTTAGCATAAATAACAAGTGGTTAGCTTTAGCATATGTGGGTAGCATAAGTGGTAATAGGATTATGGTCTGGTTAGCAGTAGTGGTTAGCATGACTTAACACTGAGGAATATGTGTGGGTTTTGGAGTTACTTTTCATCTTTATCCGTTTTGACAGTGAAACAATCCTCCACTTCCACATGGACTTACAGTCATCCAAGGAAGACGACATTGTGGTTGTAGCATGTCTTAGAACTATCCAGGGGACCTGAAGGGACTATACAGTGACTTTGTCTTTTGTTTGTCCTCCAGTCGCCTTTCCCTGACAACAAGGACATAGAGATAAAGCACCAAAGTACCATGCAGGACGACCCTGAGGGATACTTGGTGATTGGGGGAAACAGAACGGGAGACATCCACAGGACTGGTAGTGGGTTTGCTGGTGGGGGAGATGGGGGAGGTATGGGAGACAGGGGAGGAGACAGGGGAGATGGGCAAGACACAAGCATGGAGCTGAAGGATTTGACCAGCAGCACAACAGACAATGAACATCCGATTGCAGAAGAAGATGAGGACGGTGATATCATAACGCAAAGGAATGACATCACAGCAAAAATGAATGACATCAGGACTCAATGTGATGACTTCGGAGGTGAGGTCAACGGTGATTCCGAGAGCCAATCAGCGCACGGTGAGCCTCGGGTCTACATAGAGGTGGGTGTGGCTAAGGTGGAGCTAGCCTCGGGACCACTCAAGGCCCAATCGTCTTTCCAAGAATCTCCGGAGTTCCCGTCCACTGCGAGCACAGGTAACCATGGCACTGACATTAAAACAGACACTTTGATGAATGACAGCACAAAATCCAGCAATGACTCTGATAATGACAGCGCTAAAACGACCACTGACACTTATGACAACTTAGATGATAGCGGCAAAGTCAACAGGGAAGATTCTTCGGACAAAAAGAGTACTGATGCCTTTAAATTAAAAACAAACCCACACAATCACAACTCTGATCTGGCCATGATGGACTCCACAACAACCCTCTGCAGACGTAACCACGACAACTACACAACCCCCGACATCCCGTCCGACGACACTTCCACCTCCAGATCGGAAACTTCAGTCCCTCTCAACCAATCGGCCCCGGCGCCCGACACCACATGGGACGACACCCCGAACGTCAGGGAGGGGGGTGAAGGTGACGGTAGACCGCCCTCACAGAGGAGTGTAGCGGAGGGGGTGTGCTGCTGCTACAGAGCAGTACACAAGGCCTTCATAAGGTCTGTATGATTTTTACCTTTTAAAACTGTATTTTTATTTATTTTGTAGGTCTTTTTTACACTTTATTTTATTCAAACAGCAAGAAATCAAGGAGGGAGACAGACAAGTGGGAGAAACAATGGACACAGGGATTGAACCCCTGTCTCCGGTGAAGAGTAGTACATATGACATATGCCGTGGAATGTTACCACGACACCACGACTCTGCACTAAACATGCATTTTAAATGTGTACTGTTTGTTGCATAATTCCAGTGTGTGCTTATTCTTCACATTTGTGGAAATTCTCAATTGCATCAAATCATTGAGCCTTCGATGCCATTGATACCAATGTTATGTTCCCTTTATTTAAATAAACCCTTCTCTCATAAGGTGCCTAGAGGAGACACCAGCCATGCTCCCTGGACTGCTGCTGGCCATGGGCTTCTGTGTGGCTATCATCATCCTTATACCAACTACCGGAAGGCTGAAAGAGGGTGGGGGGGGGTGTAGGGGATAGAGGGGAGATGGAGGGGTAGGGGGAGGTAAAGGGGAGGTAGAGGGGAAGGAGTATGGACTCTGGGGCTATAATCAATCTCATCCCAGCCACACGCAGGGTGAGCGAGCTGGGGGGAAGGAGGATGTGTGGAGGGTGTACCGTAGCCAGGGGTAAGAGCTAGGAGGATGGGGAGGTAAATTAAGGGTTGAGGTGCTGTATTGGATTCTAGATATATTTATAATTGAATGAACAAACTATTAGCCATTTTCAACCTTCTCAATTTTCCCTTCTCCCTTCTCTTCCCCCTCCCCCTTCTATCTCTCTCCCTGTCGCTCTCCCTCTCCAGAGTATCAGTGTATGTTGTGGTGTTTAACTACCTCTCGCTCTCTCTCTCCCGCTCTCCAGAACATCAGTGTCCATGTAGGGGCCCTGTCCGTGGTCTGTGTGGTGCTGTGTTTGAGCACAGCCCTGCTGGTGGCCCTGCCCTGGCTGGCCGTGGTGAGGCGGTGTGGAGGAGCGCTGTCACTTTGCCTCTGGGGGGCCCTGTATGTCACAGCTATAGTCTTCACCTTCACCGGAGGGCCCGTCACCGCATGGGAACAGGTCAGACAGGAGAAGGGGCCGGGTTGAGGGAAGGGTTGGAAGGGTAGGGGGTGGGCGGTGGGGTGAGGAGCAGGTCAAAGATAGGGATGGGGGGTGGAGAATGAATGAGGGGGGAGGAGCAGGTCAAGGCCTGTATTCACAAAGCGTCTTAGTGTGCGTGTGCTGATCTCAGTTCAGGTCCTCTCTGTCCATGTAATCGTACTGATTATAATCTAAAAGGGAAAACTGATCCTAGATCAGAACGTAGTCTGAGACGTGGCTAGCTGTGGCGAGGCGATGTGGAGGAGCTCTGTCTCTCTGGTTCGAGGTTTTGTATATTAAATGTATATGAATTCTATTTCTGTCCATGTGGTTTATCAAACTTTCTTTCACTGTCTCTCTCTCTTTCCCTCCCTTCCTCCCTGTACAGGTAGCGTTCTTCCTTTTCCTGTCTCTGTGTGTGTACACGGTGCTGCCCCTGTCCCTAGCCTGGGCTCTGATGGTGGGCATAGGGACCAGTGTGTCACACATCATCATCATCAGTGTCTACGTTCCCGTCACCAGGCCTAACACACCAAACCTGGCAGTGCAGGTAAAAGAAACACAGTAGCACACACACACACACAGACATAGATAGACACACACATAGACATAGATAGACACACACATAGACATAGATAGACACACACATAGACATAGATAGACACACGTAGACATAGATAGAAACACCCACAGAGACATAGATAGACACACATAGACATAGATAGAAACACCCACATAGACAAAGATAGACACACGTAGACATACACTACCGTTCAAAAGTTTGGGGTCACTTAGAAATGTCCTTGTTACTGAAAGAAAAGCACATTTGTTGACCATTAAAATAACATCAAATTGATCAGAAATACAGTGTAGACATTGTTAATGTTATAAATGACTATTGTAGCTGGAAACGGCTGATTTTTAATGGAATATCTACATAGGCGTACAGAGGCCCATTATCAGCAACCATCACTCCTGTGTTCCAATGGCACGTTGTGTTAACTAATCCAAGTTTATAATTTTAAAAGGCTAATTGATCATTAGAAAATCCTTTTGCAATTATGTAAGCACAGCTGAAAACTGTCCTTCTTTAGACGAGTTGAGTATCTGGAGCATCAGCATTTGTGGGTTCAATTACAGGCTCAAAATGGCCAGAAACAAAGAACTTTCTTCTGAAACTCGTCAGTCTATTCTTGTTCTGAGAAGTGAAGGCTATTCCATGCAAGAAATTGCAAGAAAGGACATTTCTAAGTGACCCCAAACTTTTGAACGGTAGTGTAGATAGACACACACATAGACATAGATAGACACACGCACACACACATAGATAGACACGCACGCACACATTGATAGACACAGACACGCAGACACCCTATTCACACTATTGTGCCAACGCAAATCAAATATTTTCTTTATATATTGTCATTGTGGATTTGGTTCTGGCAACTTTAAGGGTTGTGTACCCATGAAGTCCAGCACAGTAGAGCTTGGTTTGTCTCAGCTCGGTGCCGTAGTATGAAAGAAACACCCACACTAAATGTGCTGCAAATGGAAAGATCACAGGCAAACTCTTGCAAATGAGCTGCAGAGAACGAAAGAATGAGTGACAGTAAGCACACAGACACACTCACACACACATTTGCATCATCTGATAGCATCCCAAATTCCAATTCGCCAGGACACTGTGTACGCTAGCACAGTCCACAACACACTGTTTCCTATATTGTTTGTGTGTCTAAGTTCAGCTTGGTGCGACATGGCGATTCTGTTGTTTTACTGAACAATGATAAGTAAGAACCACACCTGCTGTGCTGCTCTGCCCTTTCTCCTTTTGTTTCTCCCCCACCCCTCTATCTCTCTCTCCTTATCCTCTCTCCCTGTCGGCCTGCCCGCTCTGTCTTTCTCACTCTCCCTCCCTCCATTTCCTACTCTCTCATCTACTCACCCCCCCTTTCCCTCCCTCTCGCCACTCCCTCATTGCAAATAAGAATTTGATCTTAATTGACTTGCCTGGTTAAATGTTGTTTTTTTAAAATATAAAAACGTCTCTCTCTCTCCCCCTCCTCCCCGCTCTCCCTCCCTGACAGCTGGTGGCCAATGCTGTGTTGTTTTTGTGTGTGAACTGTGTGGGAGTGTTTCACCTGTGGCTGACTGAGCATGCCCACAGGAAGTCCAGTAAGAAGAAAGAGAGGTTCAGCGCCATGCGCTCCCAGAGGGACATGCAAAAACACCAGCAGGTAGCTGAATCAATTAAACTTGTTCAGTTCAATTCGGTTCAGTTCAACTCAACTCCAATTCTATAGTCCTATTAATCAATGCCCTTAGAGCCCATCAAAGGGCATCCTCTTCCAAGAGAGCTTTCAGTCGTAGATGCCCATCTTTATGACCTGCATGCAAACAGTCTGCTACTGTAAGTCAATAGTTTGATCATTTAATCAATGAACACACAAACCCTCCTCATGCCCCTCCCCTTGACAACAGGAGCACCTCCTCCTGTCCGTGTTGCCACGATATATCGCCATGGAGCTGAAGACGGAGATCATCAAACGACTGTCGGAGAATAAAGAGAAAGGACAGAACTTTCACAGTCTGTACATCCGGCAACACAAAGATGTCAGGTGAGGAAATGTGCGCTTATACACACAATACATAACATGACTGTTAAATAGCCATCACTAGCTGGCTTCCACCCAGTTACGCAACCCTGCACCTTAGAGGCTGCTACTCTAAATATATGTAGACTTGGATTAAATGGCCACTTTAAGAATTTAACACTAGTCACTTTAGTAATGTTTAAATCATGTTGACATACTGCTTTACTCATTTTCATATGTATATAATGTATTCTATTCTACTGTATTTTAGTCAATGCCACTCCGACATTGCTCAATATAATATTGATATATTTCTTAATTTCATTATTTTACTTTTAGATTTGTGTGTATCGTTGTGAATCGTTAGATACTACTGCATTGTTGGAGCTAGGAACACAAGCATTTCGCTACATCTGCAATAACATCTGCTAAATATGTGTATGTGACCAATAAGATTTGATTTAATGTGATGAATATAACCTTGTCTGAGACCTGGGCCAGGATTCATAAAGTGTCTCAGAGTAAGAATGCTGATCTAGGAACAGTTTTGTCTTATATAATCATAATAAACAAGATATCCACGGAAAGAGGGGGCCTGATCCTAGAGCCTGAGGACTTTTGTTAACTTCCAGGTTTTTATCTGTGAGGGCTAAAGCAGACCTCGTCCAGGGTCTATACCTGGTCACTACCATCCCTGTTGTGTCCTTCACTCTCTAGTATTCTGTATGCTGACATTGTGGGGTTTACTAAGCTGGCCAGTACCTGTTCTCCTGAGGAGCTGGTGGGAGTCCTCAATAAGCTCTTCGGCAGGTTCGATGACATTGCCAAGGTGAGAGCTTCCCTTAACCAATCAGTCACTCACCTTTCCCCTCACCCGGGCTGGATGTATAGGTATAGGTATGTTCTGGCTAGCTAGAGATTCTCTCAACACAATATCTCAACTACAGGTCAATGGATCCTTATGATGTAGTGCACATTTACTGAGACAACTTGACTATTATTGTCTCTCTCTCTCTCCTCCCTCCTCTCTCCCTATACCCATCCACCCTTCTCCCCCTCTCTCTCCTCCCTCCTCTCTCCCGATACCCATCCACCCTTCTCCCCCTCTCTCTCCTCCCTCCTCTCTCCCTATACCCATCCACCCTTCTCCCCCCCTCTCTCTCTCCAGAAGAACGAGTGTTTGCGTATAAAGATCCTGGGTGATTGTTACTATTGTGTGTCGGGTCTGCCAGACCCCATCCCAGCCCACGCCAGGAACTGTGTTCAGATGGGACTCAACATGTGCACGGCTATCAAGTCAGTCTGCCAATCAATGAATCAATAATTCAATCCCTGCTCTCCATCACCACTCACATATAATTCTCCCCTTCATCTGTATTTAACTGTCATTCAATATGTGTCCATCAACTCTGTGTGTATCACCTCTGAGAATCAATTTAGTGAATTGCTTATACAGATTATTATATAAAGTTATTTCATTTTATGATAACATGTAAATATTTAAATTATTAATCTCAATCACATGTGCTTATCTACTTTATTAAATGTAGACATATTTCTGACATATCACCTTGTGATGCTGCCATAAATATGATTTAATGCAAAAATAGTTGAACACAATCTGTATGACATTGGTTTGATGGTTATAACCACGTCATGTCCTGTAGTAAACTACGGGAGGCTACTGGTGTGGAGATCAGTATGAGAGTGGGTGTGCACTCCGGCAACGTTCTCTGTGGCGTGATTGGTCTACAAAAGTGGCAGTACGACGTCTGGTCACATGACGTGACTCTGGCCAACCATATGGAGTCTGGGGGCATGCCAGGGTAAGGAACCAGGAAATGCATTTGCTTGTGTTATAATCTGTGTTATAAACTGTTATAAATGTGTAATAAGATGACATACACGTGTTATTGTAAATGTGTAATAGACGTGTTATACATGTCTTATTATGTTTGTGTGTGATATCTTTACGCAAATATACCTTTTGCAAGTGTGTGTTCAGGAGGCAATGCACAATTTAACAGATCATTCAGATAGAAACACCTTACATAAAACAAATATGATTGTTTGCCATACAGAATAAAGAATTGTGCCAGTTCTAATCATTACATTTCTATTTGCAATGTTACCCACCCAAGGCGTGTCCACATCACAGAGGAGACACTGGGACACTTAGCTGGGGTGTACCAAATGGAGGACACTGACGGGGGAAGCCGGGATGCTCTGCTAAAGGGGAGGAAAACCTACCTGGTGATCGACCCCCATAAGGAAGACACCACCTCTAAGAGGAAGGAAAAGGTGTGTGCAATGTGCATGTTTTAGAAAGTCTATCCTTGTATCTGTGTGTGTGTGTATGTACGCATTTAAATTCTCTTAGATGCCTGCACCTGTACAAAAATGATGTGTGTGTACATGTTTCAGCATGTGTGTGTGTGCATGCATCACTGATGTGTGTGTGTGTGTGTGTGTGTGTGTGTGTGTGTGTGTGTGTGTGTGTGTGTGTGTGTGTGTGTGTGTGTGTGTGTGTGTGTGTGTGTGTGTGTGTGTGTGTGTGTGTGTGTGTGTGTGTGTGTGTGTGTGCGTGCATCCCTGACGTTTGTGTGTGTGTGTGTGTGTGCAGTGTGATTAAATCATTAAGACACACAAATGACTGGAGGGAGCCAGAGATCAAGCCTAACCAGAAGAAAAAAGACCTTTTCCCGACTCTCTTCCTCCTGTTGCTGCGGGGCGATTCTGCTGTTACGTTCCTAATAGGCTACACCAGGGGTCGGCAACCTTTTCCATTTGGAGTGGCAATTTATCTTACCGTTTTTACCAATCTGTGTGCCAGTTATGATTTTTATATGCACATTTTCATGGAACAGTTACATTTAATTTATAACAAAGTCTTCATATATCAAAATCTAAATTCTGAAAGTAACTTCTGTTGCCATTTCCAACTATGTAAAATAGTCTACATAAAGCCAACAAATAAAAACATTGCCACCTGCAAGTAGAAAATAACCTGATAAAAATAAATATCCTATAAATCAAATTGGCTCAGCCTGGCCTGCCTGCAAGGAACTTGAAACGTTGTATCAACAACAACTGAGGTTGAAGCTGTGCTAGCAAACTTGCAAAGTTGTATTAAATATTCTGGGCTCTCAGAGTTTCCGCTCCAGTGAGCTCCAGAAAGACAGTTAGGCCTATTTTATGAGGTTTCCACCGGATCAGAGCGTTACACTTCTCTCTCCATTTCACTCTATTGAAAGAGAGCTGGAAAGATTTTTCAAATAGGCTACATTGAGGAAGTATTGTCATTCTCAATGGATGTAAAAACAGACTTTGTTTACTTGCTGTTTGAGGTGAAGTTTCACAGTGGTGGTGAGTTTAGACAATCAGAAATACTATCAGATCCCCATATGGGCACATTTATAGGCCTACATTTGTGCGCAGGCCAAGTGTGGCCAAGTGTGTGTCCTTACTCGACATTGACAGGAGGGCTACAAACAAACGACAATGAACAAATTGTCAATTCCGAAATGGATGAATTAAACAAAAACTTGTTCCTCACAAGTGTAGCCTAAAGGTTGTGCGGGCCGCAAACAACGTGTCCACTCCGACAATGAGAACGGTAAAAGACTGTAATAATAATATACTGAATGTATTAACAGAAATTACCATAACCAAAAAAACATTGTAGATTAGAAATTATGAGAATTAACGGTAAATATACTACTGGTGATACTGGTGTGCCATCCCCACGGCCTCCACTGAGACAGGCGTCCACTGAGACAGGCGTCCACTGAGACAGGCGTGAATCACTGTTGCCTCATGTGCCAAAAAGAAAAGATATACTGTATATATTTTAGACTGTTCGGCTAATAACATTTCTGTCGACGAACAGCCTATCGACCAAACGATCAACCAGTCAACTAAATGGGGTCAGCCCTAGTGTACATACCTGCATCCCTGATGTTTGCATGTGTTCCAGACAAACATCCTGACGGTCAGTGGTCATAAGCAGCGAGCCTCGGTGAGGATGTCTCAGTACCTGCAGTCCTGGCAGACCATCTGTCCATTCTCTGACCTCAGCAATCCTGAGGCCACACCCACCCAGCTGCCAATCAACCCGACCTGCACCAGCACGAATCAATCACAGCCATCCGCAGTGAGTAATGTACCTGTTGACCCCGCCTACCTTCTCTGTTCTCACTCAGACACGCATACACACGTACTCAACGCTGATCCACACTTATGCCATTCACACAGAATCATGCCAACATGCATGACAAACTTTCACAAACACACTCCCCATATCAAATCCCACCCACTCATATTCCTAAGTAAGTCACATACCAGGGTCATAAGGCACCAAATGGAAGTAAACTCACTTGGACTTGTCCAACAAGAAACACTCATTTTAAAACGATTGTGTTCCCTAATGAACACGACCCTGTTAATCCCTTCTACCTTCTCCTATTACACACACATGCATGACATACTTTCACAAATACAGACACCCTAAATCTTTCTCCCACTCGTTCTTATGCCTTTCATGAACATATTGCCTTAGCAATCCTAACAATGTTCACAAAAGTATTTTCTCTCTTTTTTCACTTCTGTCAATCTTTCAATATTGGCAGAGTTTAATCGTAGATATTCAGAGTGAACTCGAACATTGTGTGTGTGTGTGTTACAATCAGAGGGGGAAAAAAACTCTAGACCACCTTTACGAAACACACAGAGATGCGTACAAAGCTCTCCCTCGCCCTCCATTTGGCAAATCTGACCATAACTCTGTCCTCCTGATTCCTGCTTACACGAAAACACTAAAGCAGGAAGTAGCAGTTACTCGCACAATACGGAAGTGATCAGATGATGCAGATGCTAAGCTACAGGACTGGTTTGCTAGCACACACTGGAATATGTTCCGGGATTCTTCCGATGGCATTGAGGAGTACACCACATCAGTCACTGGCTTCATCAATAAGTGCATTGATGACGTCGTCCCCACAATGACCGTACGTACATACCCAAACCAGAAGCCATGGAATACAGGCAACATCTGCACTGAGCTAAAGGGTAGAGCTGCCGCTTTCAAGGAGTGGGGACTCTAACCCGGACGCTTATAAGAAATCCCGCTATGCCGTCCGACGAACCATCAAACAGGCAAAGGTCAATACAGGACTAAGATCGAATCGTACATCACCGGCTTCGACACTCGCCAGTTGTGGCAGGGCTTGCAAACTATTACGGACTACAAAGGAAAGCACAGCTGCAAGTAGCCCAGTGACACGAGCCTACCAGACGAGCTAAATAACTTCTGTGCTCGCTTCGAGGGAAGCAACACTGAGGCATGCATGAGAGCACCAGGTGTTCCGGACGACTGTGAGATCACGCTCTCCGTAGCTGATGTGAGTAAGACCTTTAAACAGGTCAACATTCACAAGGCCGCAGGGCCAGATCGATTACAAGGACGTGTACTGCGAGCATGCGCTGACCAACTGGCAAGTGTCTTCACTGACATTTTCAACCTGTCCCTGACGAGTCTGTAATACCAACATCTTTCAAGCAGACCATCATAGTCCCTGTGCCCGAGAACACCAAAGTTACCCGCTGAAATGACTACCGACCTGTAGCACTCACGTCTGTAGCCATGAAGTGCTTTGAAAGGCTGGTTATGGCTCACGTCAACAACATTCCCAGAAACGCTAGACCCACTCCAATTTGCATAGCTCCCCAACAGATCCACAGATGACGCAATCTGTATTGCACTCCACACTGCCCTTTCCCAACTGGACAAAAGGAACACCTACGGGAGAATGCTATTCGTTGTCTACAGCTCAGCGTTCAACACCATAGTGCCCTCAAAGCTCATGACGAAGCGAAGGATCCTGGGGCTCCCTGTTCACCCATGACTGCATGGCCAAGCATGACCGACACTATCATTAAGTTTAACGACGACACAAGAGTGGTAGGCCTCATCACCGACAACAATGAGACAGCCTGGTAGTGTGGTGCCAAGATAACAACCTCTCCTTCAACGTGATCAATACAAAGGAGATAATCGTAGACTACAGGTAAAGGAGAACCAAGCACGCCCCCATCCTCATCGACGGGGCTGTAGTGGAGCGGGTTGAGAGCTTCAAGTTCCTTGGTGTCCACATCATCAACAAACTATCATGGTCCAAACACACAAAGATCATCATGAAGAGGGCACAACAACACCTTTTCCCCCTCAGGAGACTGAAAAGATTTGGCATGGGTCCTCAGATCCTCAAAATGTTTGACAGCTGCACCATAGAGAGAATCCTGACTGGTCACATCACCACCTGGTATGGGAACTGCTCAGTCTCCGACCACAAGGCACTACAGAGGGTAGTGCATACAGCTCAGTACATCACTGGGGCCAAGCTTCCTGCCATCCAGGAACTCTATACTAGGCGGTGTCAGAGGAAGGCCCTAAAAAATGTCAAAGACTCCAGCCACCCTAGTCATAGACTGTTCTCTCTGCTACCGCACGGCAAGCGGTAACGGAGCGCCAAGTCTAGGTCCGAAAGGCTTCTTAACAGCTTCTACCCCCAAGCCATAAGACTACTGAACAGCTAATCAAATGGCTACCCAGACTTTTTGCAGTGACCAATAGCCTCGCTACTGTTATTTAATGTGTATATTTTCTTATTTTCTGTTTATTTTACTTCAGTTTATTTTAGTTAATACTTTCTTAACAGTTATTTTTCTTAAAACTTCATTGTTTCTTAAGGGCTAGTAAGTAAGCATTTCACTGTAAGGTTGTATTCGGCACATGTGACAAATAATATTTGATTTTGTGTGTGTGTGTGTGTGTGTGTGTGTGTGTGTGTGTGTGTGTGTGTGTGTGTGTGTGTGTGTGTGTGTGTGTGTGTGTGTGTGTGTGTGTGTGTGTGTGTGTGTGTGGGTAGGATAGACCACCTACTCAGACCGATTCCAGCAGGTAAACATGCATTTCCATTTTACTTAGAATTATTCTCCAATTGTTGTACAAGTGTCATTTTAAATAATTAATCAAAATAATACCTCCTTAGTACCAGTCAGGTCCTGGACGACGGCATAAGAGGGTCGTTAGATACTATTGACGGTGCAGGGTAAGTGTTTTTCCATATCTGTAAGATCTTTGTTGTTTTCAGTTATTTTCTCCACTATATGTCTCCTCTCTTCTCTTATTCTATCTATCACAGGCGGAGAGAAAAGAAGCTGAACTGCTTCACGCTGTTATTCAATGACCTAAAGCTGGAGAAACAGGTGGGAGTTTTAATGCTGCTGTTTTTCATTTGTTGTGTAATAGTTGTGTTTTGTGACATGTCTGTGTGTTAGATTTGTCTTTTGAAGTGTGGTGTTAATGTCTGTGTCGTATGTTGTGATCGGTCTGGTATTACGGTCTGGTATTACAGTACACAGTACACTTTGTGGTTCTATATAGAACCCACAAATTATTTGTTTATCCAATCGTTTGGTTATTGTATGAGGATCAATTTAGACAAAATGCTGACTGTACAATTTGGCTATCTGACAAAAATATTGCCAGAACTGTTTTATCAAGCTAGTGAGCAGCGAGCTAACAACGAACTAAGCTAGCAAGTACAGTTCATAATGAACAATCTCAGTTGAAACTGGTTAAGGAGAGGTCTGGGTTAACTTTTTCTTTTAATGTACGGACTGCGAAATCACTAGCCCTGATGCCAATACAGGTCCCGTTTGGCTAATATCTCATCTGTCAGGATCATGGCTGCATTTCAAACACTTAACAGACACACCCTCTCCCCCTCAGCCCTCAAATTAAGTGGACACTTCTGATAACGTTTCATGACGTGTGACGAGTATACACTTACAGGGCAAGGGGCGAGGGAGGGAGGAAGGAATTATTATTTTTAATGGACCGAAATTCGTCATCCCACTGTGTTTTCAACCACTGGTAGCTTGTGGGTGCTTTATATGCGCGACTGTGAATACATATTTTTAATGAAAAATGAAAAAACACGAAGTACCCTAAACAAACTAACAAAATAACAAAATAACCGCTATCAAAACGGAGTGCAAACATGCAACATCACATAGACAATAACCCACGAACCAATATACAAAACAGGCTACCGAAATATGGTTCCCAATCAGAGACAAGACAAACACCTGCCACTGATTGAGAACCATATCAGGCCAGAACACATAGAAACAGACTAACTAGACATGCAACATAGAATGCCCACTCATATCACATCCTGACCAAACGAAACATAGAAACAAAACAAGCAAATCAAATCAAATCAAATGTATATATATATATAGCCCTTCGTACATCAGCTGATATCTCAAAGTGCTGTACAGAAACCCAGCCTAAAACCCCAAACAGCAAGCAATGCAGGTGTAGAAGCACGGTGGCTAGGAAAAACTCCCTAGAAATGCCAAAACCTAGGAAGAAACCTAGAGAGGAACCAGGCTATGTGGGGTGGCCAGTCCTCTTCTGGCTGTGCCGGCTGGAGATTATAACAGAACATGGCCGAGATGTTCAAATGTTCATAAATGACCAGCATGGTCCAATAATAATAAGGCAGAACAGTTGGAACTGGAGCAGCAGCACGGCCAGGTGGACTGGGGACAGCAAGAAGTCATCATGTCAGGTAGTCCTGTGGCATGGTCCTAGGGCTCAGGTCCTCCGAGATAAAGAAAGTGAGAATGAGAGAATTAGAGAGAGCACACTTAAATTCACACAGGACACTGAATAGGACAGGAGAAGTACTCCAGATATAACAAACTGACCCTAGCCCCCGACACATAAACTACTGCAGCATAAATACTGGAGGCTGAGACAGGAGAGGTCAGGAGACACTGTGGCCCCATCCGAGGACACTCCGGACAGGGCCAAACAGGAAGGATATAACCCCACCCACTTTGCCAAAGCACAGCCTCCACACCACTAGAGGGATATCTTCAACCACCAACTTACCATCCTGAGACAAGGCCGAGTATAGCCCACAAAAATCTCCGCCACAGCACAACCCAAGGGGGCACCAACCCAGACAGGAAGATCACATCAGTGACTCAATCCACTCAAGTGACGCACCCCTCCCTGGGACGGTATGAAAGAGCCCCAGTAAGCCAGTGACTCAGCCCCTGTAATAGGGTTAGAGGCAGAGAATCCCAGTGGAAAGAGGGGAACCGGCCAGGCAGAGACAGCAAGGGCGGTTCGTTGCTCAAGAGCCTTTCCGTTCACCTTCCCACTCCTGGGCCAGACTACACTCAATCATATGACCCACTGAAGAGATGAGTCTTCAGTAAAGACTTAAAGGTTGAGACCGAGTTTGCGTCTCTTACATGGGTAGGCAGACCATTCCATAAAAATTGAGCTCTATAGGAGAAAGCCCTGCCTCCAGCTGTTTGCTTAGAAATTCTAGGGACAATTAGGAGGCCTGCGTCTTGTGACCGTAGCGTACGTGTAGGTATGTACGGCAGGACCAAATCAGAGAGATAGGTAGGAGCAAGCCCATGTAATGCTTTGTAGATTAGCAGTAAAACCTTGAAATCAGCCCTTGCCTTGACAGGAAGCCAGTGTAGGGAGGCTAGCACTGGAGTAATATGATACATTTTTTTGTTTCTAGTCAGGATTCTAGCAGCCGTATTTAGCACTAACTGAATTTATTTAGTACTTTATCCGGGTAGCCGTAAAGTAGAGCATTGCAGTAGTCTAACCTAGAAGTGACAAAAGCATGGATACATTTTTCTGCATCATTTTGGACAGAAAGTTTCTGATTTTTGCAATGTTACGTAGATGGAAAAATTGTCCTTGAAATGGTCTTGATATGTTCTTCAAAAGAGAGATCAGGGTCCAGAGTAACGCCGAGGTCCTTCACAGTTTTATTTGAGGCGACTGTACAACCATTAAGATTAATTGTCAGATTCAACAGAGGATCTCTTTGTTTCTTGGGACCTAGAACAATCATCTCTGTTTTGTCCGAGTTTAAAAGTAGAAAGTTTGCAGCCATCCATAAAGTTAACATTATGTTTTCGAATGACATCCCCAAGAGGTAAAATATATAGTGAAAACAAAAGTGGTCCTAAAACGTAACCTTGAGGAACACCGAAATTTACAGTTGATTTGTCAGAGGACAAACCATTCACAGAGACAAACTGGTATCTTTCCGACAGATAAGATCTAAACCAGGCCAGAGCAAATAATGGTCAGAATGTGACAGCGGCAGTCAATTATGATTGCATGTCTACTTTTATTAACTATATCATTATTAATATATGCCTACTGTATGAAAGCTAGCAAATTAATTAGCTACCTAACGTTCGCCTGCTTAGCTGGAACTTTTGAAGAAGGAAAATGTTTGATTTCTACAATTTCCAAAAGCTAACCAAACAAAAACATCATTACTTTTACGAAACATGTTTATGCATTAGTAGCACAATTTGTAACTTATTTACAATAGTTTTTACTTACACTTGTATGTTGACTCCATATTGATGTTGAGGTTTTAAGTTTTGGCAGACTTTTCTTTGCGGATTTACAATCATCGCAAATTGAAATATGGGGCGTTTCGGGCCCCGAAGGGAACATAAATGGACACTCAAACTCCATTAAAAACGAGGGCTGAGGGCTTATGTTGCAAACTTCCCTTGCTTGGCTAATCATTTGGACTGACGACAAATATCGCCACGGGGATTCCCCCAAGGGCATAAGGCGAGGATCAGTGGACGAGGGTGTGTCTTTTATGAATTTGAAATGAAGCCCATGGCAATTCCCTCAGCCCTATGTTCCCTCAGCCCCATGTTCCCTCAGGTCTAACTTCTAAACCAGGGGTCGTCAAACCAAATGGGAGGGAGAGCCATTTTCCAACTTCATGTCGTCACCAGTGATTCAATATTTCAGTAGGTCCTAGGCCATATGAGTTGACACATTTGATCCAATCATTATATAAATGTGTTGAGTAGATGCTGAGATCCATTTTTTTCTTCTTCTGGAAATGCAATGCGGGCCGCTGTAATATTGACATAGTGATTGAACATGTTCAGTAGGTCCCATATCCTTACATGAAATAATCTGCATGTTCTACATTATAACAATAAGCATTTGAGCCTATTTTGATTGGAATTGGTTCATTGGATCCTGAGGGAACATAGGGCTGAGGGAACATAGGGCTGAGGGAACACAGGGCTGAGGGAACATAGGGCTGAGGGAACATAGGGCTGAGGGAACATAGGGCTGAGGGAACATAGGGCTGAGGGAACATAGGGCTGAGGGAACATAGGGCTGAGGGAACATAGGGCTGAGGGAACATAGGGCTGAGGGAACACAGGGCTGAGGGAACACAGGGCTGAGGGAACATAGGGCTGAGGGAACATAGGGCTGAGGGAACATAGGGCGGACTCCCTTCTGTCAAACTTGATTGCAGTTTCGGCAGCACTGACAGCTATATTAATGACATGACATTTCCAAACCTATTATGACTGACTGTTGTGTTAGTTCGGTGTATCTGATGTAATGGTGGTGTACCTGTTGTTGTGACTAATTTATTAGTGGGAATTATATCTGAGTTGTGTTTGGTATTATAGGGTTGTGTGTTGTCTGTGTAATGATATAGGCTAATGGTGTTGTCTGTTGTGTGTGTGTTGCAGTTTCGTCTCTCAGAGGTCAAAGGTCTACACCAGTCAGTAGGCTGCATGGCTCTCATCTTCGTGTCTCTGTTTACTGTCCAAATGCTCGTCTCCGAGAAGTGAGTATCCCGTGTGCGTGAGGTACAAAAACCTTTCAACGCACATTATGCACACACAAAAACCCAAACACATACTGCTGTTTTGATGCAAATGCCAACGTCACAATGCAAACTCATGCAAATGGAGCAGAGAACGGAAGAAAAAGGGAATTTGCGTTTTGCACTAACTGTGAGCATCAACCACAAACAACATCCAGATAAAAGGAGAGGTGGGGGGGGCGAGGTGTCGAGGGCCTGAGGACCGAATGGAGAGAAATTGAGACTTAATTTCATTGCTCTCGCTCTTTCTCTCATTCTCTCTCTCTCTCTCTCTCTCTCTCTCTCTCTCTCTCTCTCTCTCTCTCTCTCTCCCAGAAACTTTCACATGGCTGTGTCGTATGGTGTCACCTTCCCTGTTCTAGTGTTGCTTCTCTCTGTGGTCTGCACGGGACACCTCAAGGTAACACTAAACCTAACCCCAACGACGGCTCAACCCTAGCTGCATGTTTCTCTTGAACATTTCTAACCAGGTATTGTCTGTGTGGGTGTTTTTAGAGATGGCGCTCTAAAATCCCTCTCAGTCTACAGTGGGTGACGTCGCTGTCGCAAGGAGTGGCCACAAGGCCTGCGGCACGTTTACTGCTGGTCTGCCTTTGTCTACTCATCACCTTGCTTATGGCCATACTGAACTTTGTGAGTCAGCACACACACACATACGCACAACTATATAAATCCATGTACATTGGCACACTCTGACAGATACACACACCCATTGTGTTTTTCACCCCCCAGTTCTTTCTACCTGGAGACAACTGTGCCTCCAACTCGTACAACACATCACAACTACAGAACCTCAACCTGTACACCGTCCCTGTAAGTTCCAATCAACCAATCTGCATTTGCATGTAGTGTAATGGATACACTTGTCACACAGTGCATAAAACTACACTTGGGCCTATTATCGGTAATTGGTAATATCAATATATTTTTCTCTTTCTCTTCTCTCCCTCTCTCCCATCTGTGTCTGTCTGTCTGTCCATACCCCCCCTCCCCACAGTATTACCTGTACTGCTGCCTGCTGGCCATGCTAGGTGTGGTGGTGTTTGTGAGGACGTGCCTGTCCGTCAAGGTGTTGCTCCTCACACTGGCTGTAGTAGTCTACCTGTCTCTCTTCCTCTACGTCTACGCACCTCGCTCAGACTGTTACATGGCCCTGCTCTACAACGATACAAAGTGAGACTAACACACACACGTTGTTCCACAACAGTCCTTCTCAAATAGTGGGTGCGCCACCCTGGGGGGGCTTGGAGCGATGCCAGGGGTGACCCCGGGGAACATGCTTTTTTTGCAGCAGGGAGTAGGTTTTTTTTGCACCGAACAAGAGCACACAGCACAGAGCAGGAGATATGAGGTGCAGATAACAAACCCGTAACAGACACCATGGAAAAATATTTAACAGGGCTGTAAAGAAAGGCGGAGAGAGACGGAGATAATGAGACAAATGTAAGTCTCCCGAAAGCTAAGACGAGGAAATATGACGGAGCGTATGTAGCGCTTGTCTTCACTGTGACTACGGTGGGAGACGAGGAGATATGACGAAGCGTATGTAGCGCTTGTCTTCACTGTGACTACGGTGGGAGACGAGGAGATATGACGAAGCGTATGTAGCGCTTGTCTTCACTGTGACTACGGTGGGAGACGAGGAGATATGACGAAGCGTATGTAGCGCTTGTCTTCACTGTGACTACGGTGGGAGACGAGGAGATATGACGAAGCGTATGTAGCGCTTGTCTTCACTGTGACTACGGTGGGAGACGAGGAGATATGACGGAGCGTATGTAGCGCTTGTCTTCACTGTGACTACGGTGGGAGACGAGGAGATATGACGGAGCGTATGTAGCGCTTGTCTTCACTGTGACTACGGTGGGAGACGAGGAGATATGACGGAGCGTATGTAGCGCTTGTCTTCACTGTGACTACGGTGGGAGACGAGGAGATATGACGAAGCGTATGTAGCGCTTGTCTTCACTGTGACGACGGTGGCAGACGAGGAGATATGACGGAGCGTATGTAGCGCTTGTCTTCACTGTGACTACGGTGGGAGACGAGGAGATATGACGGAGCGTATGTAGCGCTTGTCTTCACTGTGACTACGGTGGGAGACGAGGAGATATGACGGAGCGTATGTAGCGCTTGTCTTCACTGTGACTACGGTGGGAGACGAGGAGATATGACGAAGCGTATGTAGCGCTTGTCTTCACTGTGACTACGGTGGGAGACGAGGAGATATGACGAAGCGTATGTAGCGCTTGTCTTCACTGTGACTACGGTGGGAGACGAGGAGATATGACGAAGCGTATGTAGCGCTTGTCTTCACTGTCACTACGGTGGGAGACGAGGAGATATGACGGAGCGTATGTAGCACTTGTCTTCACTGTGACTACGGTGGGAGACGAGGAGATATGACGGAGCGTATGTAGCGCTTGTCTTCACTGTGACTACGGTGGGAGACGAGGAGATATGACGGAGCGTATGTAGCGCTTGTCTTCACTGTGACTACGGTGGGAGACGAGGAGATATGACGGAGCGTATGTAGCGCTTGTCTTCACTGTGACTACGGTGGGAGACGAGGAGATATGACGGAGCGTATGTAGCGCTTGTCTTCACTGTGACTACGGTGGGAGACAAGGAGATATGACGAAGCGTATGTAGCGCTTGTCTTCACTGTGACTACGGTGGGAGACGAGGAGATATGACGGAGCGTATGTAGCGCTTGTCTTCACTGTGACTACGGTGGGAGACGAGGAGATATGACGGAGCGTAGACGAGGAAATATGACGAAGCGTATGTAGCGCTTATCTTCACTGTGACTAAGGTGGGAGACGAGGAGATATGACGGAGCGTATGTAGCGCTTGTCTTCACTGTGACTACGGTGGGAGACGAGGAGATATGACGGAGCGTATGTAGCGCTTGTCTTCACTGTGACTACGGTGGGAGACGAGGAGATATGACGGAGCGTATGTAGCGCTTGTCTTCACTGTGACTACGGTGGGAGACGAGGAGATATGACGAAGCGTATGTAGTGCTTGTCTTCACTGTGACTACGGTGGGAGACAAGGAGATATGACAAAGCGTATGTAGCGCTTGTCTTCACTGTGACTACGGTGGGAGACGAGGAGATATGACGGAGCGTATGTAGCGCTTGTCTTCACTGTGACTACGGTGGGAGACGAGGAGATATGACGGAGCGTATGTAGCGCTTGTCTTCACTGTGACTACGGTGGGAGACGAGGAGATATGACGGAGCGTATGTAGCGCTTGTCTTCACTGTGACTACGGTGGGAGACGAGGAGATATGACGAAGCGTATGTAGCGCTTGTCTTCACTGTGACTACGGTGGGAGACGAGGAGATATGACGGAGCGTATGTAGCGCTTGTCTTCACTGTGACTACGGTGGGAGACGAGGAGATATGACAAAGCGTATGTAGCGCTTGTCTTCACTGTGACTACGGTGGGAGACGAGGAGATATGACGAAGCATATGTAGCGCTTGGCTTCACTGTGACTACGGTGGGAGACGAGGAGATATGACGGAGCATATGTAGCGCTTGTCTTCACTGTGACTACGGTGCGAGACGAGGAGATATGACGAGCGTATGTAGCGCTTGTCTTCACTGTGGCTAAGGTGGGAGACGAGGAGATATGACGGAGCGTATGTAGCGCTTGTCTTCACTGTGACTACGGTGGGAGACGAGGAGATATGACAAAGCGTATGTAGCGCTTGTCTTCACTGTGACTACGGTGGGAGACGAGGAGATATGAGCGTATGTAGCGCTTGTCTTCACTGTGACTACGGTGGGAGACGAGGAGATATGACGAAGCGTATGTAGCGCTTGTCTTCACTGTGACTACGGTGGGAGACGAGGAGATATGACGAAGCATATGTAGCGCTTGGCTTCACTGTGACTACGGTGGGAGACGAGGAGATATGACGGAGGGTATGTAGCGCTTGTCTTCACTGTGACTACGGTGCGAGACGAGGAGATATGACGAAGCGTATGTAGCGCTTGTCTTCACTGTGACTACGGTGCGAGACGAGGAGATATGACGAAGCGTATGTAGCGCTTGTCTTCACTGTGACTACGGTGGGAGACGAGGAGATATGATGAAGCGTATGTAGCGCTTGTCTTCACTGTGACTACGGTGGGAGACGAGGAGATATGACGGAGCGTATGTAGCGCTTGTCTTCACTGTGACTACGGTGGGAGACGAGGAGATATGACGGAGCGTATGTAGCGCTTGTCTTCACTGTGACTACGGTGGGAGACGAGGAGATATGACGGAGCGTATGTAGCGCTTGTCTTCACTGTGACTACGGTGGGAGACGAGGAGATTTGACGAAGCGTATGTAGCGCTTGTCTTCACTGTGACTACGGTGGGAGACGAGGAGATATGACGGAGCGTATGTAGCGCTTGTCTTCACTGTGACTACGGTGGGAGACGAGGAGATATGACGGAGCGTATGTAGCGGTTGTCTTCACTGTGACTACGGTGGGAGACGAGGAGATATGACGGAGCGTATGTAGCGCTTGTCTTCACTGTGACTACGGTGGGAGACGAGGAGATATGACGGAGCGTATGTAGCGCTTGTCTTCACTGCGACTACGGTGGGAGACGAGGAGATATGACGGAGCGTATGTAGCGCTTGTCTTCACTGTGACTACGGTGGGAGACGAGGAGATATGACGGAGCGTATGTAGCGCTTGTCTTCACTGTGACTACGGTGGGAGACGAGGAGATATGACGGAGCGTATGTAGCGCTTGGCTTCACTGTGACTACGGTGGGAGACGAGGAGATATGACGGAGAGTATGTAGCGCTTGGCTTCACTGTGACTACGGTGGGAGACGAGGATATGACGGAGCGTAGACGAGGAAATATGAGCGTATGTAGCGCTTGTCTTCACTGTGACTACGGTGGGAGACGAGGAGATATGAAGGAGCGTATGTAGCGCTTGTCTTCACTGTGACTACGGTGGGAGACAAGGAGATATGACGAAGCGTATGTAGCGCTTGTCTTCACTGTGACTACTGTGGGAGACGAGGAGATATGACGAAGCGTATGTAGCGCTTGTCTTCACTGTGACTACGGTGGGAGACGAGGAGATATGACGGAGCGTATGTAGCGCTTGTCTTCACTGCGACTACGGTGGGAGACAAGGAGATATGACGGAGCGTATGTAGCGCTTGTCTTCACTGTGACTACGGTGGGAGACGAGGAGATATGACGGAGCGTATGTAGCGGTTGTCTTCACTGTGACTACGGTGGGAGACGAGGAGATTTGACGGAGCGTATGTAGCGCTTGTCTTCACTGTGACTACGGTGGGAGACGAGGAGATATGACGGAGCGTATGTAGCGCTTGTCTTCACTGCGACTACGGTGGGAGACGAGGAGATATGACGGAGCGTATGTAGCGCTTGTCTTCACTGCGACTACGGTGGGAGACGAGGAGATATGACGGAGCGTATGTAGCGCTTGTCTTCACTGTGACTACGGTGGGAGACGAGGAGATATGACGAAGCGTATGTAGCGCTTGTCTTCACTGTGACTACGGTGGGAGACGAGGAGATATGACGGAGCGTATGTAGCGCTTGTCTTCACTGTGACTACGGTGGGAGACGAGGAGATATGACGGAGCGTATGTAGCGCTTGTCTTCACTGTGACTACGGTGGGAGACGAGGAGATATGACGGAGCGTATGTAGCGCTTGTCTTCACTGCGACTACGGTGGGAGACGAGGAGATATGACGGAGCGTATGTAGCGGTTGTCTTCACTGTGACTACGGTGGGAGACGAGGAGATTTGAGAAGCGTATGTAGCGCTTGTCTTCACTGCGACTACGGTGGGAGACGAGGAGATATGACGGAGCGTATGTAGCGCTTGTCTTCACTGTGACTACGGTGGGAGACGAGGAGATATGACGGAGCGTATGTAGCGTTGTCTTCACTGTGACTACGGTGGGAGACGAGGAGATATGACGGAGCGTATGTAGCGCTTGTCTTCACTGCGACTACGGTGGGAGACGAGGAGATATGACGGAGCGTATGTAGCGCTTGTCTTCACTGTGACTACGGTGGGAGACGAGGAGATATGACGGAGCGTATGTAGCGCTTGTCTTCACTGTGACTACGGTGGGAGACGAGGAGATATGACGGAGCGTATGTAGCGCTTGTCTTCACTGTGACTACGGTGGGAGACGAGGAGATATGACGGAGCGTATGTAGCGCTTGGCTTCACTGTGACTACGGTGGGAGACGAGGAGATATGACGGAGAGTATGTAGCGCTTGGCTTCACTGTGACTACGGTGGGAGACGAGGAGATATGACGGAGCGTAGACGAGGAAATATGACGAAGCGTATGTAGCGCTTGTCTTCACTGTGACTACGGTGGGAGACGAGGAGATATGAAGGAGCGTATGTAGCGCTTGTCTTCACTGTGACTACGGTGGGAGACAAGGAGATATGACGAAGCGTATGTAGCGCTTGTCTTCACTGTGACTACTGTGGGAGACGAGGAGATATGACGAAGCGTATGTAGCGCTTGTCTTCACTGTGACTACGATGGGAGACGAGGAGATATGACGGAGCGTATGTAGCGCTTGTCTTCACTGCGACTACGGTGGGAGACAAGGAGATATGACGGAGCGTATGTAGCGCTTGTCTTCACTGCGACTACGGTGGGAGACGAGGAGATATGACGGAGCGTATGTAGCGTTGTCTTCACTGTGACTACGGTGGGAGACGAGGAGATTTGACGAGCGTATGTAGCGCTTGTCTTCACTGTGACTACGGTGGGAGACGAGGAGATATGACGGAGCGTATGTAGCGCTTGTCTTCACTGCGACTACGGTGGGAGACGAGGAGATATGACGGAGCGTATGTAGCGCTTGTCTTCACTGCGACTACGGTGGGAGACGAGGAGATATGATGAGCGTATGTAGCGCTTGTCTTCACTGCGACTACGGTGGGAGACGAGGAGATATGACGAAGCGTATGTAGCGCTTGTCTTCACTGTGACTACGGTGGGAGACGAGGAGATATGACGGAGCGTATGTAGCGCTTGTCTTCACTGTGACTACGGTGGGAGACGAGGAGATATGACGGAGCGTATGTAGCGCTTGGCTTCACTGTGACTACGGTGGGAGACGAGGAGATATGACGGAGAGTATGTAGCGCTTGTCTTCACTGTGACTACGGTGAGGAGACGTAGGAGATATGACGAAGCGTATGTAGCGCTTGTCTTCACTGTGACTACGGTGGGAGACGAGGAGATATGACGGAGCGTATGTAGCGCTTGTCTTCACTGTGACTACGGTGGGAGACGAGGAGATATGACGAAGCGTATGTAGCGCTTGTCTTCACTGTGACTACGGTGGAGACGAGGAGATATGACGGAGCGTATGTAGCGCTTGTCTTCACTGTGACTACGGTGGGAGACGAGGAGATATGACGGAGCGTATGTAGCGCTTGTCTTCACTGTGACTACGGTGGGAGACGAGGAGATATGACGAGCGTATGTAGCGCTTGTCTTCACTGTGACTAAGGTCGGAGACGAGGAGATATGACGGAGCGTATGTAGCGCTTGGCTTCACTGTGACTACGGTGGGAGACGAGGAGATATGACGGAGAGTATGTAGCGCTTGTCTTCACTGTGACTACGGTGGGAGACGAGGAGATATGACAAAGCGAAATATGTAGCGCTTGTCTTCACTGTGACTACGGTGGGAGACGAGGAGATATGACGGAGCGTATGTAGCGCTTGTCTTCACTGTGACTACGGTGGGAGACAAGGAGATATGACGAAGCGTATGTAGCGCTTGTCTTCACTGTGACTACTGTGGGAGACGAGGAGATATGACGAAGCATATGTAGCGCTTGTCTTCACTGTGACTACGGTGGGAGACGAGGAGATATGACGGAGCGTATGTAGCGCTTGTCTTCACTGTGACTACGGTGCGAGACGAGGAGATATGACGAAGCGTATGTAGCGCTTGTCTTCACTGTGACTACGGTGGGAGACGAGGAGATATGACGGAGCGTATGTAGCGCTTGTCTTCACTGTGACTACGGTGGGAGACGAGGAGATATGACGAAGCGTATGTAGCGCTTGTCTTCACTGTGACTAAGGTGGGAGACGAGGAGATATGATGGAGCGTATGTAGCGCTTGTCTTCACTGTGGCTAAGGTGGGAGACGAGGAGATATGACGGAGCGTATGTAGCGCTTGTCTTCACTGTGACTACGGTGGGAGACGAGGAGATATGACGAAGCGTATGTAGCGCTTGTCTTCACTGTGGCTAAGGTGGGAGACGAGGAGATATGACGGAGCGTATGTAGCGCTTGTCTTCACTGTGACTACGGTGGGAGACGAGGAGATATGACAAAGCGTATGTAGTGCTTGTCTTCACTGTGACTACGGTGGGAGACGAGGAGATATGACGAAGCGTATGTAGCGCTTGTCTTCACTGTGACTACGGTGGGAGACAAGGAGATATGACGAAGCGTATGTAGCGCTTGTCTTCACTGTGACTACGGTGGGAGACGAGGAGATATGACGGAGCGTATGTAGCGCTTGTCTTCACTGTGACTACGGTGGGAGACGAGGAGATATGACGGAGCGTATGTAGCGCTTGTCTTCACTGTGACTACGGTGGGAGACGAGGAGATATGACGAAGCGTATGTAGCGCTTGTCTTCACTGTGACTACGGTGGGAGACGAGGAGATATGACGGAGCGTATGTAGCGCTTGTCTTCACTGTGACTACGGTGGGAGACGAGGAGATATGACGGAGCGTATGTAGCGCTTGTCTTCACTGTGACTACGGTGGGAGACGAGGAGATATGACGGAGCGTATGTAGCGCTTGTCTTCACTGTGACTACGGTGGGAGACGAGGAGATATGACGGAGCGTATGTAGCGCTTGTCTTCACTGTGACTACGGTGGGAGACGAGGAGATATGACAAAGCGTATGTAGCGCTTGTCTTCACTGTGACTACGGTGGGAGACGAGGAGATATGACGGAGCGTATGTAGCGCTTGTCTTCACTGTGACTAAGGTGGGAGACGAGGAGATATGACGGAGCGTATGTAGCGCTTGTCTTCACTGTGACTACGGTGGGAGACGAGGAGATATGACGGAGAGTATGTAGCGCTTGTCTTCACTGTGACTACGGTGGGAGACGAGGAGATATGACGAGAAATAGCGTATGTAGCGCTTGTCTTCACTGTGACTACGGTGGGAGACGAGGAGATCACTGTGACGGTGGGAGACAAGGAGATATGACGAAGCGTATGCGCTTGTCTTCACTGTGACTACGGTGGGAGACGAGGAGATATGACGTATGTAGCGCTTGTCTTCACTGTGACTACGGTGGGAGACGAGGAGATATGACGGAGCGTATGTAGCGCTTGTCTTCACTGTGACTACGGTGGGAGACGAGGAGATATGACGGAGCGTATGTAGCGCTTGTCTTCACTGTGACTACGGTGGGAGACGAGGAGATATGACGGAGCGTATGTAGCGCTTGTCTTCACTGTGACTACGGTGGGAGACGAGGAGATATGACGGAGCGTATGTAGCGCTTGTCTTCACTTCACGGTGGGAGACGAGGAGATAGGACGGTGTAGCGCTTGTCTTCACTAAGGAGACTACGGTGGGAGGTGGGAGACGAGGAGATATGACGGAAGCGTATGTAGCGCTTGTCTTCACTGTGACTACGGTGGGAGACGAGGAGATATGACGGAGCGTATGTAGCGCTTGTCTTCACTGTGACTACGGTGGGAGGAGATATGACGAGCGTATGTAGCGCTTGTCTTCACTGTGACTACTGTGGGAGACGAGGAGATATGACGGAGCGTATGTAGCGCTTGTCTTCACTGTGACTACGGTGGGAGACGAGGAGATATGAGAGCGTATGTAGCGCTTGTCTTCACTGTGACTACGGTGGGAGACGAGGAGATATGACGGAGCGTATGTAGCGCTTGTCTTCACTGTGACTACGGTGGGAGACGAGGAGATATGACGGAGCGTATGTAGCGCTTGTCTTCACTGTGACTACGGTGGGAGACGAGGAGATATGACGAAGCGTATGTAGCGCTTGTCTTCACTGTGACTAAGGTGGGAGACGAGGAGATATGACGGAGCGTATGTAGCGCTTGTCTTCACTGTGACTAGGTGGGAGACGAGGAGATATGACGGAACGCTTGTCTTCACTGCGTATGTATGCTTGTCTTCACTGTGACTACGGTGGGAGACGAGGAGATATGACGGAGCGTATGTAGCGCTTGTCTTCACTGTGACTACGGTGGGAGACGAGGAGATATGACGTATGTAGCGCTTGTCACTGTGACTACGGTGGGAGACGAGGAGATATGACGAAGCGTATGTAGCGCTTGGCTTCACTGTGACTACGGTGGGAGACGAGGAGATATGACGGAGGGCATATGTAGCGCTTTGTCTTCACTGTGACTACGGTGGGAGACGAGGAGATATAGGTATGTAGCGCTTGTCTTCACTGTGACTACGGTGGAGACGAGGAGATATGACGGAGCGTATGTAGCGCTTGTCTTCACTGTCACTGTGACGGTGGAGACGAGGAGATATGACGGAGCGTATGTAGCGCTTGTCTTCACTGTGACTACGGTGGGAGACGAGGAGATATGACGGAGCGTATGTAGCGCTTGTCTTCACTGTGACTACGGTGGGAGACGAGGAGATATGACGGAGCGTATGTAGCGCTTGTCTTCACTGTGACTACGGTGGGAGACGAGGAGATATGACGGAGCGTATGTAGCGCTTGTCTTCACTGTGACTACGGTGGGAGACGAGGAGATATGACGGAGCGTATGTAGCGCTTGTCTTCACTGTGACTACGGTGGGAGACGAGGAGATATCACGTATGTAGCGCTTGTCTTCACTGTGACTACGGTGGGAGACGAGGAGATATGACGAGATAGCGTATGTAGCGCTTGTCTTCACTGTGACTACGGTGGGAGACGAGGAGATATGACGGAGCGTATGTAGCGCTTGTCTTCACTGTGACTACGGTGGGAGACGAGGAGATATGACAAAGCGTATGTAGCGCTTGTCTTCACTGTGACTAAGGTGGGAGACGAGGAGATATGATGGAGCGTATGTAGCGCTTGTCTTCACTGTGACTAAGGTGGGAGACGAGGAGATATGACGGAGCGTATGTAGCGCTTGTCTTCACTGTGACTACGGTGGGAGACGAGGAGATATGACAAAGCGTATGTAGTGCTTGTCTTCACTGTGACTACGGTGGGAGACGAGGAGATATGACGAAGCGTATGTAGCGCTTGTCTTCACTGTGACTACGGTGGGAGACGAGGAGATATGACGGAGCGTATGTAGCGCTTGTCTTCACTGTGACTACGGTGGGAGACAAGGAGATATGACGAAGCGTATGTAGCGCTTGTCTTCACTGTGACTACTGTGGGAGACGAGGAGATATGACGAAGCGTATGTAGCGCTTGTCTTCACTGTGACTACTGTGGGAGACGAGGAGATATGACGAAGCATATGTAGCGCTTGTCTTCACTGTGACTACGGTGGGAGACGAGGAGATATGACGGAGCGTATGTAGCGCTTGTCTTCACTGTGACTACGGTGCGAGACGAGGAGATATGACGAAGCGTATGTAGCGCTTGTCTTCACTGTGACTACGGTGGGAGATGAGGAGATATGACGGAGCGTATGTAGCGCTTGTCTTCACTGTGACTACGGTGGGAGACGAGGAGATATGACGAAGCGTATGTAGCGCTTGTCTTCACTGTGACTAAGGTGGGAGACGAGGAGATATGACGGAGCGTATGTAGCGCTTGTCTTCACTGTGGCTAAGGTGGGAGACGAGGAAATATGCCGAAGCGTATGTAGCGCTTATCTTCACTGTGACTACGGTGGGAGACGAGGAGATATGACAAAGCATATGTAGCGCTTGTCTTCACTGTGACTACGGTGGGAGACGAGGAGATATGACGGAGCGTATGTAGCGCTTGTCTTCACTGTGACTACGGTGGGAGACGAGGAGATATGACAAAGCGTATGTAGTGCTTGTCTTCACTGTGACTACGGTGGGAGACGAGGAGATATGACGGATCATATGTAGCGCTTGTCTTCACTGTGACTACGGTGGGAGACAAGGAGATATGACGAAGCGTATGTAGCGCTTGTCTTCACTGTGACTACTGTGGGAGACGAGGAGATATGACGAAGCATATGTAGCGCTTGTCTTCACTGTGACTACGGTGGGAGACGAGGAGATATGACGGAGTGTATGTAGCGCTTGTCTTCACTGTGACTACGGTGCGAGACGAGGAGATATGACGAAGCGTATGTAGCGCTTGTCTTCACTGTGACTACGGTTGGAGACGAGGAGATATGACGGAGCGTATGTAGCGCTTGTCTTCACTGTGACTACGGTGGGAGACGAGGAGATATGACAAAGCGTATGTAGCGCTTGTCTTCACTGTGACTAAGGTGGGAGACGAGGAGATATGACGGAGCGTATGTAGCGCTTGTCTTCACTGTGACTACGGTGGGAGACGAGGAGATATGACAAAGCGTATGTAGTGCTTGTCTTCACTGTGACTACGGTGGGAGACGAGGAGATATGACGAAGCGTATGTAGCGCTTGTCTTCACTGTGACTACGGTGGGAGACAAGGAGATATGACGAAGCGTATGTAGCGCTTGTCTTCACTGTGACTACGGTGGGAGACGAGGAGATATGACGAAGCATATGTAGCGCTTGGCTTCACTGTGACTACGGTGGGAGACGAGGAGATATGACGAAGCATATGTAGCGCTTGGCTTCACTGTGACTACGGTGGGAGACGAGGAGATATGACGGAGGGTATGTAGCGCTTGTCTTCACTGTGACTACGGTGCGAGACGAGGAGATATGACGAAGCGTATGTAGCGCTTGTCTTCACTGTGACTACGGTGCGAGACGAGGAGATATGACGAAGCGTATGTAGCGCTTGTCTTCACTGTGACTACGGTGCGAGACGAGGAGATTTGACGAAGCGTATGTAGCGCTTGTCTTCACTGTGACTACGGTGCGAGACGAGGAGATTTGACGAAGCGTATGTAGCGCTTGTCTTCACTGTGACTACGGTGGGAGACGAGGAGATATGACGGAGCGTATGTAGCGCTTGTCTTCACTGCGACTACGGTGGGAGACGAGGAGATATGACGGAGCGTATGTAGCGCTTGTCTTCACTGTGACTACGGTGGGAGACGATGAGATATGACGGAGCCGTATGTAGCGCTTGTCTTCACTGTGACTACGGTGGGAGACGAGGAGATATGACGAAGCGTATGTAGTGCTTGTCTTCACTGTGACTACGGTGGGAGACGAGGAGATATGACGGAGCGTATGTAGCGCTTGTCTTCACTGTGACTACGGTGGGAGACGAGGAGATATGACGGAGCGTATGTAGCGCTTGTCTTCACTGTGACTACGGTGCGAGACGAGGAGATATGACGGAGCGTATGTAGCGCTTGTCTTCACTGTGGCTAAGGTGGGAGACGAGGAAATATGACGGAGCGTATGTAGCGCTTGTCTTCACTGTGACTACGGTGGGAGACGAGGAGATATGACGAAGCGTATGTAGCGCTTGGCTTCACTGTGACTACGGTGGGAGACGAGGAGATATGACGGAGCGTATGTAGCGCTTGTCTTCACTGTGACTACGGTGGGAGACGAGGAGATATGACGGATCGTATGTAGCGCTTGTCTTCACTGTGACTACGGTGGGAGACAAGGAGATATGACGAAGCGTATGTAGCGCTTGTCTTCACTGTGACTACTGTGGGAGACGAGGAGATATGACGGATCGTATGTAGCGCTTGTCTTCACTGTGACTACGGTGGGAGACAAGGAGATATGACGAAGCGTATGTAGCGCTTGTCTTCACTGTGACTACTGTGGGAGACGAGGAGATATGACGAAGCATATGTAGCGCTTGTCTTCACTGTGACTACGGTGGGAGACGAGGAGATATGACGGAGCGTATGTAGCGCTTGTCTTCACTGTGACTACGGTGGGAGACGAGGAGATATGACGAAGCATATGTAGCGCTTGGCTTCACTGTGACTACGGTGGGAGACGAGGAGATATGACGGAGCGTATGTAGAGCTTGTCTTCACTGTGACTACGGTGGGAGACGAGGAGATATGACGGAGCGTATGTAGCGCTTGTCTTCACTGTGACTACTGTGGGAGACGAGGAGATATGACGAAGCATATGTAGCGCTTGTCTTCACTGTGACTACGGTGGGAGACGAGGAGATATGACGAAGCATATGTAGCGCTTGGCTTCACTGTGACTACGGTGGGAGACGAGGAGATATGACGAAGCGTATGTAGCGATTGTCTTCACTGTGACTACGGTGCGAGACGAGGAGATATTACGGAGCGTATGTAGCGCTTGTCTTCACTGTGACTACGGTGCGAGACGAGGAGATATGACGAAGCGTATGTAGCGCTTGTCTTCACTGTGACTACGGTGCGAGACGAGGAGATATTACGGAGCGTATGTAGCGCTTGTCTTCACTGTGACTACTGTGGGAGACGAGGAGATATTACGGAGCGTATGTAGCGCTTGTCTTCACTGTGACTACGGTGCGAGACGAGGAGATATGACGAAGCGTATGTAGCGCTTGTCTTCACTGTGACTACGGTGCGAGACGAGGAGATTTGAGGAAGCGTATGTAGCGCTTGTCTTCACTGTGACTACGGTGGGAGACGAGGATATATGATGAAGCGTATGTAGCGCTTGTCGTCACTGTGACTACGGTGGGAGACGAGGAAAGACCGGTATGTTTACTGTGTCAAAAAAATGTTGGCAGCGGACAGCATGAAGCCAAATAAATTAAGGCGTCACTTAAAGACATTACACCCCAATCACGCTGATAAGCCGCTTGAGTTTGTTCAGCGAAAACGTGCCGAATATTGCCAACAATCGTCCCGCTTTGTGAATTTCTACTTCAGTAAACCAGCGAGCACTGTTAGCATCCTATAAGGTGGCGTACCAAATTGCTCAGTGCAACAACCCCCATAGCAGAGGAGCTGATACTGCCTGCAGCATTAGACCTGGTCTCTGTCCTGCTGAATGACGCAAGTGCTGCAAAAATAACAACTATCCCTCTGTCCAATGACACGGTCGCCAGACGTATAAATGACATTGCTAACGATCTTAAAGAACAGCTGGTACATAAACTCAAAGACAAACGCTTTGCCTTACAGTTCGATGAAGCAACTGACAGCAACAAAGACTGTTTGTTTATCTCTTTATGTACGTTTTGACATGACAAACTCCCTGTGTGTGGATCTACTTTTTTGTAAATATGTCAGAGACAGAGCCACAGCTGAAGAGCTATTCAAAATGCTGGACTGCTTCCTGACTGAGAATGGGCTAAAGTGGGAGAACTGCATTGGTGTTTGCAGTGATGATGCACAGACCATGGCATGAGAGTGGGATGAGAAAAGGACTTCGGGACTCATCAAGAAGGCCTCACCTAATGCTGAGTGGACACACTGTGTTATACACAGAGAAGCACTGGCATCAAGGCACCTTTCCTGACATTGTAGGTGTAGTCAATTTTATAAAGACCAGACCACTAAAAACAAGAGTCTTCTCTGCTATCTGTGAGGAGATGGGAGCTGAACATGGGAGCTGAACATCAAGCTGTGCTGTTTCACAGTGAAGCAAGGTGGCTGTCACGAGGAAATGTCTTGTCCAGAGTTTTTGAACTCAGAGAGCAGATAAGAATGTTTTCGGAGCAGGAGCACAAGTATGACCTCGCAGAAAAATGTAGTGATGAGAACTTCCTGGCAAAACTGGCCTACCTGAGTGACATATTTGGAAAGCTAAATGAACTAAATCTACAGCTTCAAGGGAAAGATAAACTCCTCCCTCAGGTCTCAGACAAGATCAGCTCTTTCACTCGAAAACTTGCAATGTGGGGCAGGTGACTTGATGAAGGAAATACTGATTCATTCGAGAACCTGCATGAATTTGTTGACACTACTGACTATGATGCCACTTCAGTGATTCCATATATTAAGGAGCATATTTCATCACTGATGGGATTCTTTAAAAAGTACTTCCCTGAAAACAGTTCCCAATATGACTGGGTGAGAGATCCTTCCAATGCACCAGCTTCAACTGGTTTCAGCTCTGCAGAGGAGGACCAGTTCATTGATATGACGTCTAACTCCACATTGAGACTGAGGTTCACATTATAGACACTGAGTGAATTCTGGCTGAGTGTAGAGAGGCAGTATCCACTCTTAGGGCAGAGGGCCATGGGCGTTCTTCTTCCTTTTGCAACATATTATCTTTGTGAGACTGGCTTCTCTGCTGTTGCTGCACTGAAGACCAAGTACAGGTCCCAGCTAAATATTGAGCAGGAGCTGAGGGTTGCAGTATCATGCTTCAAACCCCGCTTCGAAAAGCTGTGCTCTGCAAAACGTGCTCATTGTAGCCATTAATCTTGACTTCCTCATTTGGATTTTAAAAAATCAGCACAAATTGTTTTATTCATTTTTGTTTTATAGGTCAAAGTGTTTCATATATTGTGCTCCTGAGTTAATGTTGCTGATCAATTTGAATGTATTATTATTTATTGATTATATTTATTTTTCAGTTTCAAATGGTCAAAATCAATTACAGTTAAAAAAAAATTAAATTACATTTCAGGCAAATTGATACACTTGAAGTATTTTCTGTTACAGACTAAAAAACAATGTTAATAAAGTTATTCTTTGTTGTAAGTTGATCTATATTTCTTTATTTTTTTTATTTTTATTTTCTTTAATGTTAATAAGGATACAATGTTATGCAGAGGTGTACTCTAACAATTTTATAGACAAATCATACTATTTACTGTCGCGGCGGAGAGTTGGGGGGCGCAAAATGTTTACTTCTTACTAGGGGGGGGGCGTAACAGAAAATAATTGAGAAGCACTGCTCTACAACGACACCAAGTTAGACTGGATAATAGATAGTTACATGTACAGTTAAAGTCAGAAGTTTACATACACTTAGGTTGGAGTCATTAACACTCGTTTTTGAACCACTCCACAAATTTCTTGTTAACAAACTATAGTTTTGGCAAGTCTGTTAGGACATCTACTTTGTGCATGACACAAGTAAGTTTTCCAATAATTGTTTAGAGACTTACAATCCACTGTATCACAATTCCAGAAAATGAAGTCATGGCTTTAGAAGCTTCTGATATGGTAATTGACATAATTTGAGTCAATTGTAGGTGTACCTGTGGATGTACTGTATTTCAAGGCCTACCTTCAAACAGTGCCTCTTTGCTTGACATCATGGGAAAATAAAAATAAATCAGCCAAGACCTCAGAAAATAAATTGTTGACCTCAATTTCCAAACGCCTGGAGGTACCACGTTCATCTGTACAAACAATAGTACGCAAGTCTAAACACCATGGGA